>NW_027310219.1:120827-148680 GCF_047496795.1 Chiloscyllium punctatum | reverse complement strand
AATGGTGTTACCGTCACTGAATCCCCCTTTTCCCCCCCCACTATCAACATCCTGGGGGTTACTGTCTCCAACAAGAGAGAATCTAACCATCGCCCCCCCTTGATGTTCAATGGTGTTACCGTCACTGAATCCCCCTTCCCCCCCCCCCACTATCAACATCCTGGGGGTTACCGTCTCCAACAAGAGAGAATCTAACCATCGCCCCCCCTTGACGTTCAATGGTGTTACCGTCACTGAATCCCCCCACCCCCCCCCACTATCAACATCCTGGGGGTTACCGTCTCCAACAAGAGAGAATCTAACCATCGCCCCCTTGATGTTCAATGGTGTTACCGTCACTGAATCCCCTTTTTCCCCCCCCACTATCAACATCCTGGGGGTTACCGTCTCCAACAAGAGAGAATCTAACCATCGCCCCCTTGACGTTCAATGGTGTTACCGTCAATGAATCCCCCTTCCCCCCCCAACTATCAACATCCTGGGGGTTACCGTCTCCAACAAGAGAGAATCTAACCATCGCCCCCTTGACGTTCAATGGTGTTACCGTCACTGAATCCCCCTTCCCCCCCCAACTATCAACATCCTGGGGGTTACCGTCTCCAACAAGAGAGAATCTAACCATCGCCCCCTTGACGTTCAATGGTGTTACCGTCACTGAATCCCATCACGGGAGCCCTTGGGAGAGCAGGGGATGAGTCAGGAATCTCTCTCTCTCTCTCTTTCTTTCTCTCTCTCTCTCTCTCTCTCTCTCTCTCTCTCTCTCTCTCTCTGTTGTTACTGAAACTGGGTGAAAGTTGCACAGTCACAGCTGTCAGTGAGTTGAGTGTTTACTGTCCCTGAACCACCGAGACACTGGGGGGGGAGAGAGAGAGGGGGGAATGGGTAGTAGATTGCACCCACCTCCCCGATCCTCTTTGGGACATTCTTTCGGGGAAGGGGTGACTGTGGGCTATCACCCCCTCTCCCCTTGAGCGACGAGGGGGGGGGGGGGGGGGGGGGGGGGGGGGGGGGAGGACTGGGATTGGACCACCCCGTCCGTGCTATCCCCAACCCAACCCAGCCCACCCCCCCCTCCGTTAACCCCCAGCCCTTGCACCCCCCCCCTCCCATCCCTCTAAACCCCTCCCTCTCCATCCATGTTGAACCAGCCCCCAGCACCTCCCTCGTTCCCCCCCCACACACACCCCCCGCTGGTAAAAGTTATCCCCTCAGGTCCCTTTTACCCCTCCACCCCCCCCCCCCCCTCTAGTCACAGACTATCTCCACCCCAGGGGTGTCTACATACCCCCCTATCCACAACCCCCCCCCCCCCTCGTGATTCTATAAACCTCTAGAAGGGGCACATCTCCCCCACCCCCCACAGCCTCTCCCTGCAGCTCAAACCTCTGCAAAACAAAAACTTCCTCATTAATCCAAACTCATTCAAGTGTCTAAATCCATCCCCACCCCCTCTCTCCGGGAGATATCTGTACACTGACTGGTGTCTCTCAGTCCCCCCTCTCTCTCTCAGGGAGATATCTGTACACTGACTGGTGTCTCTCAGTCCCCCCTCTCTCTCTCAGGGAGATATCTGTACACTGACTGGTGTCTCTCAGTCCCCCCTCTCTCTCTCTCAGGGAGATATCTGTACACTGACTGGTGTCTCTCAGTCCCCCCTCTCTCTCTCTCAGGGAGATATCTGTACACTGACTGGTGTCTCTCAGTCCCCTCTCTCTCAGGGAGATATCTGTACACTGACTGGTGTCTCTCAGTCCCCTCTCTATCTCAGGGAGATATCTGTACACTGACTGGTGTCTCTCAGTCCCCCCTCTCTCTCTCTCAGGGAGATATCTGTACACTGACTGGTGTCTCTCAGTCCCCCCTCTCTCTCTCTCAGGGAGATATCTGTACACTGACTGGTGTCTCTCAGTCCCCCTCTCTCTCAGGGAGATATCTGTACACTGACTGGTGTCTCTCAGTCCCCCCTCTCTCTCTCAGGGAGATATCTGTACACTGACTGGTGTCTCTCAGTCCCCCCTCTCTCTCTCAGGGAGATATCTGTACACTGACTGGTGTCTCTCAGTCCCCCTCTCTCTCACAGGGAGATATCTGTACACTGACTGGTGTCTCTCAGTCCCCCCTCTCTCAGGGAGATATCTGTACACTGACTGGTGTCTCTCAGTCCTCTCTCTCTCTCTCAGGGAGATATCTGTACACTGACTGGTGTCTCTCAGTCCCCTCTCTCTCAGGGAGATATCTGTACACTGACTGGTGTCTCTCAGTCCCCTCTCTCTCTCTGGGAGATATCTGTACACTGACTGGTGTCTCTCAGTCCCCCCTCTCTCTCTCAGGGAGATATCTGTACACTGACTGGTGTCTCTCAGTCCCCCCTCTCTCTCTCAGGGAGATATCTGTACACTGACTGGTGTCTCTCAGTCCCCTCTCTCTCTCTCAGGGAGATATCTGTACACTGACTGGTGTCTCTCAGTCCCTCCTCTCTCTCTCTCAGGGAGATATCTGTACACTGACTGGTGTCTCTCAGTCCCCCCTCTCTCTCTCAGGGAGATATCTGTACACTGACTGGTGTCTCTCAGTCCCCCCTCTCTCTCTCAGGGAGATATCTGTACACTGACTGGTGTCTCTCAGTCCCCTCTCTCTCTCTCTCTCTCAGGGAGATATCTGTACACTGACTGGTGTCTCTCAGTCCCCTCTCTCTCTCAGGGAGATATCTGTACATTGACTGGTGTCTCTCAGTCCCCCCTCTCTCTCAGGGAGATATCTGTACACTGACTGGTGTCTCTCAGTCCCCTCTCTCTCTCAGGGAGATATCTGTACACTGACTGGTGTCTCTCAGTCCCCTCTCTCTCTCTCCGAGAGATATCTGTACACTGACTGGTGTCTCTCAGTCCCCCCTCTCTCTCGGGGAGATATCTGTACACTGACTGGTGTCTCTCAGTCCCCTCTCTCTCTCTCAGGGAGATATCTGTACACTGACTGGTGTCTCTCAGTCCCCTCTCTCTCTCAGGGAGATATCTGTACACTGACTGGTGTCTCTCAGTCCCCCCTCTCTCTCTCAGGGAGATATCTGTACACTGACTGGTGTCTCTCAGTCCCCTCTCTCTCTCTCAGGGAGATATCTGTACACTGACTGGTGTCTCTCAGTCCCCTCTCTCTCTCAGGGAGATATCTGTACACTGACTGGTGTCTCTCAGTCCCCTCTCTCTCTCTCAGGGAGATATCTGTACACTGACTGGTGTCTCTCCGTCCCCTCTCTCTCTCTCTCTGTCCGGGAGATAGTCAGCATGGTTTTGTGAAGGGCAGGTCGTGCCTCACAAACCTTATTGAATTCTTTGAGAAGGTGACTGAGGAGGTGGACGAGGGGAAAGCGGTAGATGTGGTGTATCTGGATTTTAGCAAGGCGTTCGATAAGGTTCCCCATGGTAGGCTACTGCAAAAAAAAAAATAGGGAGGTATGGCATTGCGGGTGAGTTGGAGCTTTGGATTAGGAATTGGCTGGCTGGAAGGAGACAGAGGGTAGGAGTTGATGGGAAAGGTTCATCTTGGAGCGCAGTTACTAGCGGTGTCCCGCAAGGATCGGTCTTGGGACCATTGCTGTTTGTCATTTTTACAAATGACCTGGAGGAGGGGTTGGGTGAGCACGTTTGCGGACGATACGAAGGTGGGTGGAGTTGTTGGCGGTGAGGAAGGATGTGTCAGGTTACAGCGGGATGCAGATAAGCTGCAGAGCTGGGCAGAAAGGTGGCGAATGGAGTTTAATGGGGGTCAGTGTGAGGTGATTCACTTTGGTAGGAGTCACAAGAAGATGGGGGACTGGGCTAATGGTGGGATACTCGGTAGGGTGGGTGAGCAGAGGGATCTTGGTGTCCATGTCCACAGATCTCTGATGGTTGCCACCCAGGTCAATAGTGCGGTGACCAAGGGCATATGGCGTTCCTGGGCTTTTTATTGGGAGCGGAATGGAGTCCCGGAGTCCCGAGGTCACGTTGCGGTTGTATGAGACTCGCTCCGGTGCGGCCGCATCCGGAATATTGCGTGCGGTTTTTGGTGGCTGTACTGTCGGGAGGATGTGGAGGCACTGGGAAACGGGGTGTGGAGGAGGTTTTCCCAGGATGTGGCCTGGCGTGGGAGGGAGATCGTATGAGGATGAGAGGCTGAGCAAACTTGGGGCTGTCCTCATTGGAGAAGGGAAGGTTTTAGGGGTGACTCGACAGAGGTGGACAAGACGATTCGGGGGTTTAGATAGGGTTGACCGTGAGAACCTTTTTCCACGTATTGAGTCAGCTATTACGAGGGCGTAAAAACAATGACTGCAGATGCTGGAAACCAGATTCTGGATTAGTGGTGCTGGAAGAGCACAGCGGTTCAGGCAGCATCCAACGGGCAGCGCAATCGACGTTTCGGGCAAAAGCCCTTCATCAGGAATAGAGGCAGTGAGCCTGAAGGGTGGAGAGATAAGCTAGAGGAGGGTGGGGGGTGGGGAGAAAGTAGCATAGAGTACAGTGGGTGAGTGGGGAAGGGGATGAAGGTAATAGGTCAAGGAGGAGAGGGTGGAGTGGATAGGTGGAAAAGGAGATAGGCAGGTAGGACAGGTCATGGGGACGGTGCTGAGCTGGAAGTTTGGAACTGGGGTGAGGTGGGGGAAGGGGAAATGAGGAAGCTGTTGAAGTCCACATTGATGCCCTGGGGTTGAAGTGTTCCGAGGCGGAAGATGAGGCGTTCTTCCTCCAGGCGTCTGGTAGTGAGGGAACGGCGGTGAAGGAGGCCCAGGACCTCCATGTCCTCGGCAGAGTGGGAGGGAGAGTTGAAATGTTGGGCCACGGGGCGGTGTGGTTGATTGGTGCGGGTGTCCCGGAGATGTTCCCTAAAGCGCTCTGCTAGGAGGCGCCCAGTCTCCCCAATGTAGAGGAGACCACATCGGGAGCAACGGATACGATGAATGATATTGGTGGATGTGCAGGTGAAACTTTGATGGATGTGGAAGGCTCCTTTAGGGCCTTGGATGGAGGTGAGGGAGGAGATGTGGGCACAGGTTTTACAGTTCCAGCGGTGGCAGGGGAAGGTGCCAAGATGGGAGGGTGGGTCGTCGGGGGGCGTGGACCTGACCAGGTAGTCACGGAGGGAATGGTCTTTGCGGAAGGCGGAAAGGGGTGGGGAGGGAAATATATCCCTGGTGGTGGGGTCTGTTTGGTGGTGGCGGAAATGTCGGCGGATGATTTGGTTGATGCGAAGGTTGGTAGGGTGGAAGGTGAGCACCAGGGGCGTTCTGTCCTTGTTACGGTTGGAGGGATGGGGTCTGAGGGCGGAGGTGCGGGAAATGCCATCCCGTATTCCCAATTTCTCCGCCTCCGCCGTATCTGCTCCCAGGAGGACCAGTTCCACCATAGGACACACCCAGATGGCCTCCTTCTTTAGAGACCGCAATTTCCCTTCCCACGTGGTTAAAGACGCCCTCCAACGCATCTCGTCCACATCCCGCACCTCTGCCCTCAGACCCCACCTCCAAAAAGACCCCACCACCAGGGATATATTTCCCTCCCCCACCCCTTTCCGCCTTCCGCAAAGACCGTTCCCTCCGCGACTACCTGGTCAGGTCCACACCCCCCCTACGACCCACCCTCCCATTCTGGCACTTTCCCCTGCCACCGCAGGAACTGCAAAACCTGCGCCCACACCTCCTCCCTCACCTCTATCCAAGGCCCTAAAGGAGCCTTCCACATCCATCAAAGTTTCACCTGCACATCCACCAACATCATTCATCGTATCCGTTGCTCCCGATGTGGTCTCCTCTACATTGGGGAGACTGGGCGCCTCCTAGCAGAGCGCTTTAGGGTCAACATCTCCGGGACACCCGCACCAATCGACCACACCGCCCCGTGGCCCAACATCTCAACTCCCCCTCCCACTCTGCCGAGGACATGGAGGTCCTGGGCCTCCTTCACCGCCGCTCCCTTACCACCAGACGCCTGGAGGAAGAACGCCTCATCTTCCGCCTCGGAACACTTCAACCCCAGGGCATCAATGTGGACTTCAACAGTTTCCTCATTTCCCCTTACCCCACCTCACCCTAGTTCCAAACTTCCAGCTCAGCACCGTCCCCATGACCTGTCCTACCTGCCTATCTCCTTTTCCACCTATCCCCTCCACCCTCTCCTCCTTGACCTATCACCTTCATCCCCTCCCCCACTCACCCACTGTACTCTATGCTACTCTCTCCCCACCCCCCACCCTCCTCTAGCTTATCTCTCCACCCTTCAGGCTCACTGCCTCTATTCCTGATGAAGGGCTTTTGCCCGAAACGTCGATTTCGCTGCTCCTCGGATGCTGCCTGAACTGCTGTGCTCTTCCAGCACCCACTAATCCAGTATTACGAGGGGGTATTAGCTTTAAATGAAGGGGGTGGGAGGTATAGGACAGACGTTCGGGGTAGATTCTTTACTCAGCGAGTCGTGAGTTCGTGGAATGCCCTGCCAGTATCAGTGGTGGACTCTCTCTCTCTTTATGGGCATTTAAACGGGCATTGGGTTGGCATATGGAGGATAGTGGGCTAGTGTAGGTTAGGTAGGCTTGGATCGGCGCAACATCGAGGGCCGAAGGGCCTGAACTGCGCTGTATTGTTCTATGTTCAATATCTGTACACTGACTGGTGTCTCTCAGTCCCCTCTCTCTCTGGGAGATATCTGTACACTGACTGGTGTCTCTCAGTCCCCCCTCTCTCTCTCTCAGGGAGATATCTGTACACTGACTGGTGTCTCTCAGTCCCCTCTCTCTCTCTCTCAGGGAGATATCTGTACACTGACTGGTGTCTCTCAGTCCCCCCTCTCTCTCTCTCTCAGGGAGATATCTGTACACTGACTGGTGTCTCTCAGTCCCCTCTCTCTCTCTCTCAGGGAGATATCTGTACACTGACTGGTGTCTCTCAGTCCCCTCTCTCTCTCTCAGGGAGATATCTGTACACTGACTGGTGTCTCTCAGTCCCCTCTCTCTCTCTCAGGGAGATATCTGTACACTGACTGGTGTCTCTCAGTCCCCTCTCTCTCTCTCTCTCTCTCTCAGGGAGATATCTGTACACTGACTGGTGTCTCTCAGTCCCCTCTCTCTCTCTCTCTCAGGGAGATATCTGTACACTGACTGGTGTCTCTCAGTCCCCTCTCTCTCTCAGGGAGATATCTGTACACTGACTGGTGTCTCTCAGTCCCCCCTCTCTCTCTCAGGGAGATATCTGTACACTGACTGGTGTCTCTCAGTCCCCTCTCTCTCAGGGAGATATCTGTACACTGACTGGTGTCTCTCAGTCCCCTCTCTCTCTCTCAGGGAGATATCTGTACACTGACTGGTGTCTCTCAGTCCCCTCTCTCTCAGGGAGATATCTGTACACTGACTGGTGTCTCTCAGTCCCCCCTCTCTCTCTCTCAGGGAGATATCTGTACACTGACTGGTGTCTCTCAGTCCCCTCTCTCTCTCTCTCTCAGGGAGATATCTGTACACTGACTGGTGTCTCTCAGTCCCCTCTCTCTCTCAGGGAGATATCTGTACACTGACTGGTGTCTCTCAGTCCCCCCTCTCTCTCTCAGGGAGATATCTGTACACTGACTGGTGTCTCTCAGTCCCCTCTCTCTCAGGGAGATATCTGTACACTGACTGGTGTCTCTCAGTCCCCTCTCTCTCTCTCAGGGAGATATCTGTACACTGACTGGTGTCTCTCAGTCCCCTCTCTCTCAGGGAGATATCTGTACACTGACTGGTGTCTCTCAGTCCCCCCTCTCTCTCTCTCAGGGAGATATCTGTACACTGACTGGTGTCTCTCAGTCCCCTCTCTCTCTCTCTCTCTCTCTCTCTCTCTCTCTCAGGGAGATATCTGTACACTGACTGGTGTCTCTCAGTCCCCCCTCTCTCTCTCTCAGGGAGATATCTGTACACTGACTGGTGTCTCTCAGTCCCCTCTCTCTCTCTCTCTCAGGGAGATATCTGTACACTGACTGGTGTCTCTCAGTCCCCCCTCTCTCTCAGGGAGATATCTGTACACTGACTGGTGTCTCTCAGTCCCCTCTCTCTCTCAGGGAGATATCTGTACACTGACTGGTGTCTCTCAGTCCCCTCTCTCTCTCAGGGAGATATCTGTACACTGACTGGTGTCTCTCAGTCCCCTCTCTCAGGGAGATATCTGTACACTGACTGGTGTCTCTCAGTCCCCTCTCTCAGGGAGATATCTGTACACTGACTGGTGTCTCTCAGTCCCCTCTCTCTCAGGGAGATATCTGTCCACTGACTGGTGTCTCTCAGTCCCCTCTCTCTCAGGGAGATATCTGTACACTGACTGGTGTCTCTCAGTCCCCTCTCTCTCAGGGAGATGTCTGTACACTGACTGGTGTCTCTCAGTCCCCTCTCTCTCAGGGAGATATCTGTACACTGACTGGTGTCTCTCAGTCCCCTCTCTCTCAGGGAGATATCTGTACACTGACTGGTGTCTCTCAGTCCCCTCTCTCTCTCTCAGGGAGATATCTGTACACTGACTGGTGTCTCTCAGTCCCCTCTCTCTCTCTCAGGGAGATATCTGTACACTGACTGGCGTCTCTCAGTCCCCCCTCTCTCTCAGGGAGATATCTGTACACTGACTGGTGTCTCTCAGTCCCCTCTCTCTCTCAGGGAGATATCTGTACACTGACTGGTGTCTCTCAGTCCCCTCTCTCTCAGGGAGATATCTGTACACTGACTGGTGTCTCTCAGTCCCCTCTCTCTCTCTCAGGGAGATATCTGTACACTGACTGGTGTCTCTCAGTCCCCTCTCTGAGGGAGATATCTGTACACTGACTGGTGTCTCTCAGTCCCCTCTCTCAGGGAGATATCTGTACACTGACTGGTGTCTCTCAGTCCCCTCTCTCTCTCAGGGAGATATCTGTACACTGACTGGTGTGTCTCAGTCCCCCCTCTCTCAGGGAGATATCTGTACACTGACTGGCGTCTCTCAGTCCCCCCTCTCTCTCAGACTGGTGTCTCTCAGTCCCCTCTCTCTCAGGGAGATATCTGTACACTGACTGGTGTCTCTCAGTCCCCTCTCTCTCTCTCAGGGAGATATCTGTACACTGACTGGTGTCTCTCAGTCCCCTCTCTGAGGGAGATATCTGTACACTGACTGGTGTCTCTCAGTCCCCTCTCTCTGAGGGAGATATCTGTACACTGACTGACTGGTGTCTCTCAGTCCCCTCTCTCTCTCAGGGAGATATCTGTACACTGACTGGTGTCTCTCAGTCCCCCCTCTCTCTCTCTCAGGGAGATATCTGTTCACTGACTGGTGTCTCTCAGTCCTCTCTCTCTCGGGGAGATATCTGTACACTGACTGGTGTCTCTCAGTCCCCCCTCTCTCTCTCAGGGAGATATCTGTACACTGACTGGTGTCTCTCAGTCCCCTCTCTCTCTCTCAGGGAGATATCTGTACACTGACTGGGGTCTCTCAGTCCCCTCTCTCTGAGGGAGATATCTGTACACTGACTGACTGGTGTCTCTCAGTCCCCTCTCTCTCTCTCTCTCTCTCTCAGGGAGATATCTGTACACTGACTGGTGTCTCTCAGTCCCCTCTCTCTCAGGGAGATATCTGTACACTGACTGGTGTCTCTCAGTCCCCCCTCTCTCAGGGAGATATCTGTACACTGACTGGTGTCTCTCAGTCCCCTCTCTCTCAGGGAGATATCTGTACACTGACTGGTGTCTCTCAGTCCCTCCTCTCTCTCAGGGAGATATCTGTACACTGACTGGTGTCTCTCAGTCCCCTCTCTCTCAGGGAGATATCTGTACACTGACTGGTGTCTCTCAGTCCCCTCTCTCTCAGGGAGATATCTGTACACTGACTGGTGTCTCTCAGTCCCCCCTCTCTCTCTCAGGGAGATATCTGTACACTGACTGGTGTCTCTCAGTCCCTCCTCTCTCTCAGGGAGATATCTGTACACTGACTGGTGTCTCTCAGTCCTCTCTCTCTCAGGGAGATATCTGTACACTGACTGGTGTCTCTCAGTCCCCCGTCTCTCTCAGGGAGATATCTGTACACTGACTGGTGTCTCTCAGTCCTCTCTCTCTCAGGGAGATATCTGTACACTGACTGGTGTCTCTCAGTCCCCTCTGTCTCTCAGGGAGATATCTGTACACTGACTGGTGTCTCTCAGTCCCCTCTCTCTCAGGGAGATATCTGTACACTGACTGGTGTCTCTCAGTCCCCTCTCTCTCTCAGGGAGATATCTGTACACTGACTGGTGTCTCTCAGTCCCCCCTCTCTCTCAGGGAGATATCTGTACACTGACTGGTGTCTCTCAGTCCCCCCTCTCTCTCAGGGAGATATCTGTACACTGACTGGTGTCTCTCAGTCCCCCCTCTCTCTCTCTCAGGGAGATATCTGTACACTGACTGGTGTCTCTCAGTCCCCCCTCTCTCTCAGGGAGATATCTGTACACTGACTGGTGTCTCTCAGTCCCCCCTCTCTCTCTCTCAGGGAGATATCTGTACACTGACTGGTGTCTCTCAGTCCCCCCTCTCTCAGGGAGATATCTGTACACTGACTGGTGTCTCTCAGTCCCCTCTCTCTCTCAGGGAGATATCTGTACACTGACTGGTGTCTCTCAGTCCCCTCTCTCTCAGGGAGATATCTGTACACTGACTGGTGTCTCTCAGTCCTCTCTCTCTCAGGGAGATATCTGTACACTGACTGGTGTCTCTCAGTCCCCTCTCTCTCTCTCTCAGGGAGATATCTGTACACTGACTGGTGTCTCTCAGTCCCCCCTCTCTCTCTCAGGGAGATATCTGTACACTGACTGGTGTCTCTCAGTCCCCCCTCTCTCTCAGGGAGATATCTGTACACTGACTGGTGTCTCTCAGTCCCCCCTCTCTCAGGGAGATATCTGTACACTGACTGGTGTCTCTCAGTCCCCTCTCTCTCTCAGGGAGATATCTGTACACTGACTGGTGTCTCTCAGTCCCCTCTCTCTCAGGGAGATATCTGTACACTGACTGGTGTCTCTCAGTCCTCTCTCTCTCAGGGAGATATCTGTACACTGACTGGTGTCTCTCAGTCCCCTCTCTCAGGGAGATATCTGTACACTGACTGTTGTCTCTCAGTCCCCTCTCTCTCTCTCAGGGAGATATCTGTACACTGACTGGTGTCTCTCAGTCCCCTCTCTCTCTCTCTCAGGGAGATATCTGTACACTGACTGGTGTCTCTCAGTCCCCTCTCTCTCAGGGAGATATCTGTACACTGACTGGTGTCTCTCAGTCCCCCCTCTCTCTCTCAGGGAGATATCTGTACACTGACTGGTGTCTCTCAGTCCCCTCTCTCTCTCAGGGAGATATCTGTACACTGACTGGTGTCTCTCAGTCCCCTCTCTCTCAGGGAGATATCTGTACACTGACTGGTGTCTCTCAGTCCTCTCTCTCTCAGGGAGATATCTGTACACTGACTGGTGTCTCTCAGTCCCCTCTCTCAGGGAGATATCTGTACACTGACTGGTGTCTCTCAGTCCCCCCTCTCTCTCAGGGAGATATCTGTACACTGACTGTTGTCTCTCAGTCCCCTCTCTCTCTCTCAGGGAGATATCTGTACACTGACTGGTGTCTCTCAGTCCCCTCTCTCTCTCTCTCAGGGAGATATCTGTACACTGACTGGTGTCTCTCAGTCCCCTCTCTCTCAGGGAGATATCTGTACACTGACTGGTGTCTCTCAGTCCCCCCTCTCTCTCTCTCAGGGAGATATCTGTACACTGACTGGTGTCTCTCAGTCCCCTCTCTCTCTCTCAGGGAGATATCTGTACACTGACTGGTGTCTCTCAGTCCCCTCTCTCTCTCTCAGGGAGATATCTGTACACTGACTGGTGTCTCGGGGAGTGCGGTTGGGTGAGAGATTCCACTGTCTCGCTCGGATCTCTGCAATTTCTATGGAGACAGATCCACCTAGTGGCAGGTTAAAGACAATGTAGAGGGAGCTTTACTCTGTCTCTAACCCCCCCCCCCCCCCCCACCAGGCAGGGGTGAGACAGTGTAGAGGGAGCTTTACTCGGTGTTTAACCCACGTTCCTGGGAGTCTTGGGACGGTGTAGAGGGAGCTTTATCCTGTCCCTGGGAATGGGGGGGATGGTGTAGAGCAAGCTTTACCCCCCACCCTCCAGCCCGTGGCAGTCGGGGGACGGTGTGGAGGTAGCTTTACTCTGTCCCTAACCCTCTGCCCCTGGGGCCAGGGGGCAATGGTGTAGAGGGAGCTTTACGTAGTGTCGAACTTCCCCTACACCTTTTTTGGGGAGCCCCCAACTCACCTGGGTCGGTGACGGTGCCCAGGAACTGGTACCACGTCCACTGTTCTGTGCCCCTGGCAACCGCAGTCAGGCCTGGGGCCTAGTTTTTCCGACAGCGCCGGGGGGGGGCGTCTGACACTGCGGCCCCCGTGAACCTTCACCCCGCCGCACCCCAGCCAGAGTCTCGGGCCCCCCCTGTCCGTCCACTCCCGCGGCAGTTAGCCTCAATTCACAGCAGCCTGGACGACGTAGGCCGCAGTGGGACAGGGAGCCATGGAAACGGCCTACGATTCAAGCCTTTCAGGGTAGGCCCCCCACGTCAATTTGCGCACAGAATAACAGCTTCCCTCCCCCGGGGAGGGAGTTACAGACTGGAATCGAATCGAGGGGTTCGGGGTGGGGTTTATATACAGAATAACAGATACCCCGGGGAGGGAGTTACAGACTGGAATCTAATCGGGTTCGGGGTGGGGTTTATATACATAATAACAGATACCCCGGGGAGGGAGTTACAGACTGGAATCGAATCGAGGGGTTCGGGGTGGGGTTTATATACAGAATAACAGATACCCCGGGGAGGGAGTTACAGACTGGAATCTAATCGGGTTCGGGGTGGGGTTTATATACAGAATAACAGATACCCCGGGGGGGGAGTTACAAACTGGAATCTAATCGAGGGGTTCGGGGTGGGGTTTATATACAGAATAACAGATACCCCAGGGAGGGAGTTACAGACTGGAATCTAATCGAGGGGTTCGGGGTGGGGTTTATATACAGAATAACAGATACCCCGGGGAGGGAGTTACAGACTGGAATCTAATCGAGGAGTTCGGGGTGGGGTTTATATACAGAATAACAGATACCCCGGGGAGGGAGTTACAGACTGGAATCTAATCGAGGGGTTTGGGGTGGGGTTTATATACAGAATAACAGATACCCCGGGGAGGGAGTTACAGACTGGAATCTAATCGAGGGGTTTGGGGCGGTTTATATACAGAATAACAGATACCCCGGGGAGGGAGTTACAGACTGGAATCTAATCGAGGGGTTCGGGGTGGTTTATATACAGATTAACAGATACCCCGGGGAGGGAGTTACAGACTGGAATCTAATGGAGGGGTTCGGGGTGGGGTTTATATACAGAATAACAGATACCCCGGGGAGGGAGTTACAGACTGGAATCTAATGGAGGGGTTCGGGGTGGGGTTTATTTGCAGAATAGCAGATACCCCGGGGAGGGAGTTACAGACTGGAATCTAATCCAGGTGTTCGGGGTGGGGTTTATATACAGAATAACAGATACCCCGGGGAGGGTGTTACAGACTGGAATCTAATCGAGGGGTTCGGGGTGGGGTTTATATACAGAATAACAGATACCCCGGGGAGGGAGTTACAGACTGGAATCTAATCGAGGGGTTCGGGGTGGGGTTTATATACAGAATAACAGATACCCCGGGAGGGAGTTACAGACTGGAATCGAATCGAGGGGTTCGGGGTGGGGTTTATATACAGAATAACAGATACCCCGGGGAGGGAGTTACAGACTGGAATCTAATCGGGTTCGGGGTGGGGTTTATATACAGAATAACAGATACCCCGGGGGGGGAGTTACAAACTGGAATCTAATCGAGGGGTTCGGGGTGGGGTTTATATACAGAATAACAGATACCCCAGGGAGGGAGTTACAGACTGGAATCTAATCGAGGGGTTCGGGGTGGGGTTTATATACAGAATAACAGATACCCCGGGGAGGGAGTTACAGACTGGAATCTAATCGAGGAGTTCGGGGTGGGGTTTATATACAGAATAACAGATACCCCGGGGAGGGAGTTACAGACTGGAATCTAATCGAGGGGTTTGGGGTGGGGTTTATATACAGAATAACAGATACCCCGGGGAGGGAGTTACAGACTGGAATCTAATCGAGGGGTTTGGGGCGGTTTATATACAGAATAACAGATACCCCGGGGAGGGAGTTACAGACTGGAATCTAATCGAGGGGTTCGGGGTGGTTTATATACAGATTAACAGATACCCCGGGGAGGGAGTTACAGACTGGAATCTAATGGAGGGGTTCGGGGTGGGGTTTATATACAGAATAACAGATACCCCGGGGAGGGAGTTACAGACTGGAATCTAATGGAGGGGTTCGGGGTGGGGTTTATTTGCAGAATAGCAGATACCCCGGGGAGGGAGTTACAGACTGGAATCTAATCCAGGTGTTCGGGGTGGGGTTTATATACAGAATAACAGATACCCCGGGGAGGGTGTTACAGACTGGAATCTAATCGAGGGGTTCGGGGTGGGGTTTATATACAGAATAACAGATACCCCGGGGAGGGAGTTACAGACTGGAATCTAATCGAGGGGTTCAGGGTTGGGTTTATATACAGAATAACAGATACCCCGGGAGGGAGTTACAGACTGGAATCTAATCGAGGGGTTCGGGGTGGGGTTTATATACAGAATAACACATACCCCGGGGAGGGAGTTACAGACTGGAATCTAATCGAGGGGTTCGGGGTAGGGTTTATATACAGAATAACAGATACCCCGGGGAGGGAGTTACAGACTGGAATCTAATCGAGGGGTTCGTGGTGGGGGGGGGGTTTATACACAGAATAACAGATACCCCGGGGAGGGAGTTACAGACTGGAATCTAATCGAGGGGTTCGTGGTGGGGTTTATATACAGAATAACAGATACCCCGGGAGGGATTTACAGACTGGAATCTAATCGAGGGGTTCGGGGGGGTTTATATACAGAATAACAGATAACCCGGGGAGGGAGTTACAGACTGGAATCTAATCGAGGGGTTCGGGGTGGGGTTTATATACAGAATAACAGATACCCCGGGAGGGAGTTACAGACTGGAATCTAATCGAGGGGTTCGGGGGGGTTTATATACAGAATAACAGATAACCCGGGGAGGGAGTTACAGACTGGAATCTAATCGAGGGGTTCGGGGGGGTTTATATACAGAATAACAGATACCCCGGGAGGGAGTTACAGACTGGAATCTAATCGTCTTTCTCAGCTGCACAGACACACCCCACATTGAAGCGACGATGGAGCAGTTTAGGGTAGATCTGAAAGATTCAGAGCTCAGACTTTCTCAGCCGCACAGGCTGCCCCGGCCTAAGTGCAGTTGAGACCTGAAGAGGGCACCGACATGTTGAGAGCTCGGATTTTCTCTGCCGCTGAGCGTGCCTCCGGTTTTATCGATTTGTTTTCTTCTGCACGGTCATCAGCGTGGCCTCCTCCCTCGCTTTTGCCCCAACGCAAGCGGTCTACCTCGTGGTGTCTCTTCCTCGGGTGTTGTAGACCTCGTAACCTCCCAGCCCCCCATGACCTTCCTCTCCCTCTTCCTCCTCCTCCCTCCCTTCCTTCATTCTCCCCTCCTCCTCCTCCTCCTCCCCCCCCTCCCCCTTTGTCCCCTCTTCCTCCTCCTCCTCCTCCTCCTCCTCCTGCTCCCTCTCCTCGTCTCGCACTGCCCACTCCTGCCTCCGCAGAGCGGTTGAACCTCTGAGGGTAAATGACCACTCTGCCCTCTACCACAAAACGAAGGTTTATTCGTAGGATTTGCGACACCCACCCACCCCCCCCCCACCCCCACCGCCCCCGTCCAGGCGGTAGGGAGTGCCATCCAGAAATGTGTATCATCCAGGAGCTTAGACTTTCTCAGCTGCGCAGGCTGCCCGGAGTGAAGTGACTGGGGGCAAAGGGAGTGTGGGGTGTCGTTGGAATGGAAGAAGGGTGAGAGCACGGAGTTTCTCTGCCACACAGCCTCCCTGGAGTAAATGGAGGAGAAGGTGGAGAGAGGGGAAATGAGACCTTCAGAGCTCATACTTTCTCGGCTGCGCAGCCCTGCTCCGAGTCCAGGGAGGATGAAGTGGAAGTAGGGGACGCGGGATAGTGAGAGTTCAGACTTTCTCAGTTGCACAGGCAGCCGGAGTGACTTAGGAAGGGCGAATGGAATAGAGTTTGGATTTTCTCTGCCGCACGAGCAACCCGAATGAACAGAGGGAGGAGCAGAGCTGAGTGGACCAGTGGGTGTGACAGACGCGCACAGATCGTTCCGGCGTGAAGTAGGAAGTGGGGCGGTGAAGAGGGGGGACACACCGCGAGGTTGGAGCTCAGACTTTCTCTGCCGCACAGATAACTCTAGAGTGAACGGGATGCGGGTGGTGAAGGGAGGGACCCATGGCCCAGCGGGAGCGCGGACTTCCTCTGCCGCGCAGATAATGCGAGAGTGAACTGGGGAATGGGTGCGGTGCAGGGGTGGATGCGCGGCAATGCGGGAGCTCAGACTTTCTCTACCCCCCCACAGGCAACTCCAGCGTGAACAGAGGAGGGAGCAGAGACGAGCGGAAGGTTGGGAGCTCAGACTTGCTCGGCCGCGCAGATAACTCCAGCGTGAACCGGGGAGTAGGGTGCAGACTTTCTCTGCCGCACAGGCAACTCCAGCGTGAATAGAGGAGGGAGCAGAAGGTTGGGAGCTCAGACTTGCTCGGCCGCACAGATAACTCCAGCGTGAACCGGGGAGTAGGGTGCAGACTTTCTCTGCCGCACAGGCAACTCCAGAGTGAACAGAGGAGGGAGCAGAAGGGCGGGAGCTCAGACTTGCTCGGCCGCGCAGATAACTCCAGAGTGAACCGGGGAGTAGGGTGCAGACTTTCTCTGCCGCACAGGCAACTCCAGCGTGAACAGAGGAGGGAGCAGAAGGGCGGGAGCTCAGACTTGCTCGGCCGCACAGCCCCCACCCAGGCTCAGTGCAGCGCCTCCTGCAGTTGCTCGACGCAGGCGTTGAGGTCCATGTCCTTCAGGACCCGGCAGATGGCCTCGGTGGTGGCGCGGTGGGCACCCAGCCTCAGGCGCCAGGCCTGGAGCATGGCGTACTGGGCCTCACGGAAGGCGTGGCGGTTGTCCAGCTCGCTGCGCTCGATGTCGCGGTCGTGGATCCCCAGGCGCCGCATGAATTCCCTCCAGCGGCAGGCGGGCACCAGGTCGGCGATGAGGTAGTTCACCTCGCTGTCTGCGGAGGGCACAGGAAGAGTCCAGTCAGCCAAGGGATATCCCAGCCCGGCCTCAAACCAGGCACAGCAAGATCCCGAAGCCGCCGCACCACTACAACAACAACCCTTTCGCCGTCATTGCTTGGGGTGCACGGGAACCCGATCCAACCAACACCCCCCCCGACAAAACCCAGGGCACAGCAAGATCCCACAAACACCGCCAACGACACTTGAACCCGGGATATGGAGGGATGGGGGGGTTGGGGGTGGGGGGGGAACGAGAGCAAGGGGCAGGAGAGACCCTGATCTAACCTTTCCCCGTCCCATAACACAATGCACAGCAAGATCCCACGACCGTTCCCAACGCCAACCCTTCCAAACTTGCCTGCGCAAGGGAAGAGGGGGATGGGGGGGGGGAGGGAGGTCGAGAGGATGCAGAGGGAAACACCCCTCTCCCGCCACAGAGGGGCACAGCAAGATCCCAAAACCACCACCCAACGACAACCCCCCCCACACCCCCCCCCCCGGCCGGCGCCAGGGCGCAATTCCCCCCCCCACCCCCAACCGAGTCTCCACCTTCGCCCCCCCCCCCCAGACCTCCCCCTCACTGAGGACGAACGCCCGAGAACCCCGCGCTGACCTACGACCCGCCCGTGACCTCTTGGTTCCCGACTACCGCCAGGACATTAACCGCCTCAATCCCGCCCCCCCCCCCCCAACCTCTGACCCTCCTTCTGACCCAACCTCTGACCCTCCCGGTTCGACCTCCTTCCCAAGATCCACAAGCCTGACCGCCCAGGCCGACCCTTTTGCCCGCTCCTGCCCCCCCACCGAACCCCCTTTTCTCCCCCCCCCCCCAGTCCAGGCACGTTCGTGAGACCACCCACCCCCCCCCGCCCCCACCCCCCACCCTCCACCTCCTCCGAGACTTCCGTTTCCCCGGCCCCCAACGCCTCGTCTTCGCCACGGACGTCCAATCCCTCCACCCCTCAACCCGCCATGACCAGGGCCTCCAAGCCCTCCATTTTTTTTGGTCCCCCCCCCCCCCCCCCCGCACCCCCCTCAACCCCCCCCGCCTCTCTTCCTCCACTACATCGATAACTGCATCGGCGCTACCCTCGTGCTCCCGCGAGGAAGGTTGAGCAACGCATCAACGTCGCCCAACGGGAATGAGGGCAGGACGCCATTTTCCACCCCACCAACCTTGGGCAAAGGAACCAAATCATCGACCTGGCCAGGTCCGTGCCCAGCCCCCCCCCCCCAACCACTCGCCCCGGTGTCCGAAGGGTAGGGGGGGCAGAAGGGGGGGGGGGGGGGGGGGGGGGGGGAGAGTCGGAACTCACTGTTGGGGAGCTGGGTGCTCCCAGCGATCTGCACGCAGTCGGGAAGTTCGGGAACGCGGCCGGAATAGCACGGGGAGTCGACGCTGCGGCTGACCTCCTGGACGGGCAGAAGGGTCACGTCGAGACCAGGGAGGGTCTGGAAGGAAAAGGGGAGGGTCAGATATAACCCACACCCCTCATTGGGACACACTGATATATCCCACACCCCTCACTGTAACACACTGATATACACCACACCCCTCACTGTAACACACTGATATACCCCACACCCCTCACTGTGACACACTGATATACCCCACACCCCTCACTGTAACACACTGATATACCCCACACCCCTCACTGTAACACACTGATATATCCCACACCCCTCACTGTAACACACTGATATACCCCACACCCCTCACTGTAACACACTGATATACCCCACACCCCTCACTGTAACACACTGATATATCCCCACACCCCTCACTGTAACACACTGATATATCCCCACACCCCTCACTGTAACACACTGATATACCCCACACCCCTCACTGTAACACACTGATATACCCCACACCCCTCACTGTAACACACTGATATACCCCACACCCCTCACTGTAACACACTGATATATCCCACACCCCTCACTGTAACACACTGATATACCCCACACCCCTCACTGTAACACACTGATATATCCCCACACCCCTCACTGTAACACACTGATATACCCCACACCCCTCACTGTAACACACTGATATACCCCACACCCCTCACTGTAACACACTGATATACCCCACACCCCTCACTGTAACACACTGATATATCCCCACACCCCTCACTGTAACACACTGATATATCCCCACACCCCTCACTGTAACACACTGATATATCCCACACCCCTCACTGTAACACACTGATATATCCCACACCCCTCACTGTAACACACTGATATACCCCACACCCCTCACTGTAACACACTGATATACCCCACACCCCTCACTGTAACACACTGATATACCCCACACCCCTCACTGTAACACACTGATATATCCCCACACCCCTCACTGTAACACACTGATATATCCCACACCCCTCACTGTAACACACTGATATACCCCACACCCCTCACTGTAACACACTGATATACCCCCACACCCCTCACTGTAACACACTGATATACCCCACACCCCTCACTGTAACACACTGATATACCCCACACCCCTCACTGTAACACACTGATATACCCCACACCCCTCACTGTAACACACTGATATATCCCCACACCCCTCACTGTAACACACTGATATACCCCACACCCCTCACTGTAACACACTGATATATCCCACACCCCTCACTGTAACACACTGATATACCCCACACCCCTCACAGTAACACACTGATATATCCCACACCCCTCACTGTAACACACTGATATATCCCACACCCCTCACTGTAACACACTGATATACCCCACACCCCTCACTGTAACACACTGATATATCCCACACCCCTCACTGTAACACACTGATATACCCCACACCCCTCACTGTAACACACTGATATACCCCACACCCCTCACTGGGACACACTGATATATCCCACACCCCTCACTGTAACACACTGATATACCCCACACCCCTCACTGTAACACACTGATATACCCCACACCCCTCACTGTAACACACTGATATATCCCACACCTCTCACTGTAACACACTGATATACCCCACACCCCTCACTGTAACACCCTGATATACCCCACACCCCTCACTGTAACACACTGATATATCCCACACCCCTCACTGTAACACACTGATATACCCCACACCCCTCACTGTAACACACTGATATACCCCACACCCCTCACTGTAACACCCTGATATACCCCACACCCCTCACCGTAACACACTGATATATCCCACACCCCTCACTGTAACACACTGATATACCCCACACCCCTCACAGTAACACACTGATATATCCCACACCCCTTACTGTAACACACTGATATATCCCACACCCCTTACTGTAACACACTGATATATCCCACACCCCTCACTGTAACACACTGATATATCCCACACCCCTCACTGTAACACACTGATATACCCCACACCCCTCACTGTAACACACTGATATACCCCACACCCCTCACTGTAACACACTGATATACCCCACACCCCTCACTGTAACACACTGATATACCACAAACCCCTCACTGTAACACACTGATATCTCCCACACCCCTCACTGTAACACACTGATATACCCCACACCCCTCACAGTAACACACTGATATATCCCACACCCCTTACTGTAACACACTGATATATCCCACACCCCTCACTGTAACACACTGATATACCCCACACCCCTCACTGTAACACACTGATATATCCCACACCCCTCACTGTAACACACTGATATACCCCACACCCCTCACTGTAACACACTGATATATCCCACACCCCTCACTGTAACACACTGATATACCCCACACCCCTCACTGTAACACACTGATATACCCCACACCCCTCACTGTAACACACTGATATATCCCCACACCCCTCACTGTAACACACTGATATATCCCACACCCCTCACTGTAACACACTGATATACCCCACACCCCTCACTGTAACACACTGATATATCCCCACACCCCTCACTGTAACACACTGATATATCCCACACCCCTCACTGTAACACACTGATATATCCCACACTCCTCACTGTAACACACTGATATACCCTACACCCCTCACTGTAACACACTGATATACCCCACACCCCTCACTGTAACACACTGATATATCCCACACTCCTCACTGTAACACACTGATATACCCTACACCCCTCACTGTAACACACTGATATATCCCACACTCCTCACTGTAACACACTGATATACCCCACACCCCTCACTGTAACACACTGATATATCCCACACCCCTCACTGTAACACACTGATATACCCCACACCCCTCACTGTAACACACTGATATACCCCACACCCCTCACTGTAACACACTGATCCCACACCCCTCACTGTAACACACTGATATATCCCCACACTCCTCACTGTAACACTATCATGGATATACCTACACCCCTCACTGTAACACACTGATATACCCCACACCCCTCACTGTAACACACTGATATATCCCCACACCCCTCACTGTAACACACTGATATATCCCCACACCCCTCACTGTAACACACTGATATATCCCACACTCCTCACTGTAACACACTGATATACCCACACCCCCTCACTGTAACACACTGATATACCCCACACCCCTCACTGTAACACACTGATATATCCCACACCCCTCACTGTAACACACTGATATACCCCACACCCCTCACTGTAACACACTGATATACCCCACACCCCCTCACTGTAACACACTGATATACCCCACACCCCTCACTGTAACACACTGATATATCCCACACCCCTCACTGTAACACACTGATATACCCCACACCCCTCACTGTAACACACTGATATACCCCACACCCCTCACTGTAACACACTGATATATCCCCACACCCCTCACTGTAACACACCTGATATACCCCACACCCCTCACTGTAACACACTGATATACCCAACACCCCTCACTGTAACACACTGATATACCCCACCACCCCTCACTGTAACACACTGATATACCCCACACCCTCACTGTAACACACTGATATACCCCACACCCCTCACTGTAACACACTGAATATATCCCCACACCCCTCACTGTAACACACTGATATATCCCCACACCCCTCACTGTAACACACTGATATATCCCCACACCCCTCACTGTAACACACTGATATATCCCCACACCCCTCACTGTAACACACTGATATACCCACACCCCTCACTGTAACACACTGATATACCCCACACCCCTCACTGTAACACACTGATATATCCCACACCCCTCACTGTAACACACTGATATACCCCACACCCCTCACTGTAACACACTGATATACCCCACACCCCTCACTGTAACACACTGATATACCCCACACCCCTCACTGTAACACACTGATATATCCCACACCCCTCACTGTAACACACTGATATATCCCACACCCCCTCACTGTAACACACTGATATATCCCACACCCCTCACTGTAACACACTGATATATCCACACCCCTCACTGTAACACACTGATATACCCACACCCCTCACTGTAACACACTGATATACCCCACACCCCTCACTGTAACACACTGATATACCCCACACCCCTCACTGTAACACACTGATATACCCCACACCCCTCACTGTAACACACTGATATACCCCACACCCCTCACTGTAACACACTGATATATCCCACACCCCTCACTGTAACACACTGATATATCCCACACCCCTCACTGTAACACACTGATATATCCCCACACCCCTCACTGTAACACACTGATATACCCCACACCCCTCACTGTAACACACTGATATATCCCACACCCCTCACTGTAACACACTGATATATCCCACACCCCTCACTGTAACACACTGATATACCCCACACCCCTCACTGTAACACACTGATATACCCCACACCCCTCACTGTAACACACTGATATACCCCACACCCCTCACTGTGACACACTGATATATCCCCACACCCCCTCACTGTAACACACTGATATATCCCACACCCCCTCACTGTAAACACACTGATATATCCCACACCCCTCACTGTAACACACTGATATATCCCCACACCCTCACTGTAACACACTGATATATCCCACACCCCTCACTGTAACACACTGATATACCCCACACCCCTCACTGTGAACAGACTGATATACCCCACACCCCTCACTGTAACACACTGATATACCCCACACCCCTCACTGTAACACACTGATATACCCCACACCCCTCACTGTAACACAGTGATATATCCCACACCCCTCACTGTAACACAGTGATATATCCCACACCCCTCACTGTAACACACTGATATACCCCACACCCCTCACTGTGACACACTGATATATCCCACACCCCTCACTGTAACACACTGATATATCCCAACACCCCTCACTGTAACACACTGATATACCCCACACCCCTCACTGTGACAGACTGATATACCCCACACCCCCTCACTGTAACACACTGATATACCCCACACCCCTCACTGTAACACACTGATATACCCCACACCCCTCACTGTAACACAGTGATATATCCCACACCCCTCACTGTAACACACTGATATATCCCACACCCCTCACTGTAACACACTGATATACCCCACACCCCTCACTGTAACACACTGATATACCCCACACCCCTCACTGTAACACACTGATATACCCCACACCCCTCACTGTAACACACTGATATACCCCACACCCCTCACTGTAACACACTGATATACCCCACACCCCACACTGTAACACACTGATATACCGCACACCCCTCACTGTAACACACCTGATATATCCCACACCCCCTCACTGTAACACACTGATATATCCCACACCCCTCACTGTAACACACTGATATACCCCACCACCCCTCACTGTAACACACTGATATATCCCACACCCCTCACTGTAACACACTGATATATCCCCACACCCCCTCACTGTAACACACTGATATACCGCACACCCCTCACTGTAACACACTGATATATCCCCACACCCCTCACTGTAACACACTGATATATCCCACACCCCTCACTGTAACACCACTGATATACCCCACACCCTCACTGTAACACACTGATATATCCCCACACCCCTCACTGTAACACCCTGATATATCCCACACCCCTCACTGTAACACACTGATATACCCCACACCCCTCACTGTAACACACTGATATACCCCACACCCCTCACTGTAACACACTGATATACCCCACACCCCCTCACTGTAACACACTGATATACCCCACACCCCTCACTGTAACACACTGATATATCCCCACACCCCTCACTGAGACACACTGATATACCCCACACCCCTCACTGTAACACACTGATATACCCCACACCCCTCACTGTAACACACTGATATATCCCCACACCCCCTCACTGAGACACACTGATATATACCCCACACCCCTCACTGTAACACACTGATATACCCCACACCCCTCACTGTTACACACTGATATACCCCACACCCCTCACTGTAACACCCCTGATATACCCCACACCCCTCACTGTAACACACTGATATATCCCCACACCCCTCACTGTAACACACCTGATATACCCCACACCCCTCACTGTAACACACTGATATATCCCCTCACCCCTCACTGTAACACACTGATATACCCCACACCCCTCACTGTAACACACTGATATATCCCACACCCCTCACTGTAACACACTGATATATCCCACACCCCTCACTGTAACACACTGATATATCCCCACACCCCTCACTGTAACACACTGATATACCCCACACCCCTCACTGTAACACCCTGATATATCCCCTCACCCCCTCACTGTAACACACTGATATCCCCCCACACCCCTCACTGTAACACACAGATATATCCCCACAACCCCTCACTGTAACACACTGATATACCCGCACCCCTCACTGTAACACACTGATATATCCCACACCCCTCACTGTAACACACTGATATATCCCACACCCCTCACTGTAACACACTGATATATCCCCACACCCCTCACTGTAACACACTGATATACCCCACACCCCTCACTGTAACACCCTGATATATCCCCTCACCCCTCACTGTAACACACTGATATACCCCACACCCCTCACTGTAACACACTGATATACTCCCCACACCCCTCACTGTAACACACTGATATACCCCGCACCCCTCACTGTAACACACTGATATATCCCACACCCCTCACTGTAACACACTGATATATCCCCCACACCCCTCACTGAGACACACTGATATACCCCACACCCCTCACTGTAACACACTGATATATCCCCACACCCCTCACTGTAACACACTGATATACCCCACACCCCTCACTGTAACACACTGATATACCCCACACCCCTCACTGTGACACACTGATATACCCACACCCCTCACTGTAACACACTGATATACCCCACACCCCTCACTGTAACACACTGATATACCCCACACCCCTCACTGTAACACATTGATATATCCCACACCCCTCACTGTCACACACTGATATACCGCACACCCCTCACTGTAACACACTGATATACCGCACACCCCTCACTGTAACACACTGATATATCCCACACCCCTCACTGTGACACACTGATATACACCAGACCCCTCACTGTAACACACTGATATATCCCACACCCCTCACTGTGACACACTGATATATCCCACACCCCTCACTGTAACACACTGATATATCCCACACCCCTCACTGTAACACACTGATATACCCCACACCCCTCACTGTGACACACTGATATACACCAGACCCCTCACTGTAACACACTGATATATCCCACACCCCTCACTGTGACACACTGATATACCCCACACCCCTCACTGTAACACACTGATATACCCCACACCCCTCACTGTGACACACTGATATACCCCACACCCCTCACTGTAACACACTGATATATCCCACACCCCTCACTGTAACACACTGATATACACCAGACCCCTCACTGTAACACACTGATATATCCCACACCCCTCACTGTAACACACTGATATACCCCACACCCCTCACTGTAACACACTGATATATCCCCACACCCCTCACTGTAACACACTGATATATCCCACACCCCTCACTGTAACACACTGATATATCCCCACACCCCTCACTGTAACACACTGATATACCCCGCACCCCTCACTGTAACACCCTGATATATCCCCTCACCCCTCACTGTAACACACTGATATACCCCACACCCCTCACTGTAACACACTGATATATCCCCACACCCCTCACTGTAACACACTGATATACCCCGCACCCCTCACTGTAACACACTGATATATCCCCACACCCCTCACTGTAACACACTGAATATCCCCACACCCCTCACTGAGACACACTGATATACCCCACACCCCTCACTGTAACACACTGATATATCCCCACACCCCTCACTGTAACACACTGATATACCCCCACACCCCTCACTGTAACACACTGATATACCCCACACCCCCTCACTGTGACACACTGATATACCCCACACCCCTCACTGTAACACACTGATATACCCCACACCCCTCACTGTAACACACTGATATACCCCACACCCCTCACTGTAACACACTGATATACCCCACACCCCTCACTGTAACACACTGATATATCCCACACCCCTCACTGTAACACACTGATATACCGCACACCCCTCACTGTAACACACTGATATACCGCACACCCCTCACTGTAACACACTGATATATCCCACACCCCTCACTGTGACACACTGATATACACCAGACCCCTCACTGTAACACACTGATATATCCCACACCCCTCACTGTGACACACTGATATATCCCACACCCCTCACTGTAACACACTGATATATCCCACACCCCTCACTGTAACACACTGATATACCCCCACACCCCTCACTGTGACACACTGATATACACCAGACCCCTCACTGTAACACACTGATATATCCCACACCCCTCACTGTGAACACACTGATATACCCCACACCCCTCACTGTAACACACTGATATACCCCACACCCCTCACTGTGACACACTGATATACCCCCACCCCCTCACTGTAACACACTGATATATCCCACACCCCTCACTGTAACACACTGATATACACCAGACCCCTCACTGTAACACACTGATATATCCCACACCCCTCACTGTAACACACTGATATACCCACACCCCTCACTGTAACACACTGATATATCCCCACACCCCTCACTGTAACACACTGATATATCCCACACCCCTCACTGTAACACACTGATATACCCCACACCCCTCACTGTAACACACTGATATACCCCACACCCCTCACTGTAACACACTGATATATCCCACACCCCTCACTGTAACACACTGATATATCCCACACCCCTCACTGTAACACACTGATATATCCCACACCCCTCACTATAACACACTGATATATCCCACACCCCTCACTGTAACACACTGATATATCCCACACCCCTCACTGTAACACACTGATATATCCCCACACCCCTCACTGTAACACACTGATATATCCCACA
>NW_027310219.1:73349-110849 GCF_047496795.1 Chiloscyllium punctatum | reverse complement strand
GGGAGGAGTCGACCGAGCGACCGATGGACAAATACGTCACGTCCACAAACTCTCCCTCAACCACCCTCCTCAGAAAAACGATGTGGGGGCTTCTCCCCGGGAGAGGTACGGGGGTGGGGGGGGGAGGGGGGTATCTGAAGAGCTCGACGACTTTTCAGTCAATTGACACCCCTCCTGCGCGCCCCCCCCCCCCCCCCCCCCCCACTCAATCTGCCCGCTCAAAACCCTCGTGTCGTGGTGCGAGCCTGCAGAAGCTCTTAGAGGACATTTTTATGTTGCTGGTGAGAGAGAGAGAGAGAGAGAGAGAGACAGGATGTGACTCAGCCAAAGGGCCGGCTGCGGGGCACAGTCGGCCGTCAGTCACCAGGAACGCCACGCGTCCCCCACCCCAACCACCACCGCGACTTCACCACGCGCTGTTCGGCCAAGGTGGGCATCGCTGACTGCGTTGCCCCGATTCAAGTGAGTGCGGTGGGGTGTGTGTGTTTGTGGTGTTTTGCATGTTAGTTATGTGGATTAGAGGGGGGGGGGAGGAGGTGACAGAGATAGGGAGGGGGTGTAGGGGGGTTACAGAGACAGAGAGGGGGTGTAGGGGGTTACACAGATAGGGGAGGGGGGTGTAGGGGGGTTACAGAGACAGGGAGGGGGTGTAGGGGGTTACAGAGATAGGGAGGGTGTATAGGGGGTTACAGAGACAGGGAGGGGGTGTAGGGGGTTACAGAGATAGGGAGGGTGTATAGGGGGTTACAGAGATAGGGAGGGGGTGTAGGGGGGTTACAGAGATAGGGAGGGGGTGTAGGGGGGTTACAGAGATAGGGAGGAGATGTAGGGGGTTACAGAGATAGGGAGGGGGGGTGCAGGGGGGTTACAGAGATAGGGAGGGGGTGTAGGGGGGATACAGAGACAGGGAGAGGGTGTAGGGGGTTACAGAGACAGGGAGGGGGTGTCGGGGGGTTACAGAGACAGCAGGGAGGTTTAGGGGGGTTACAGAGACAGGGAGGGGAGTGTAGGGGGTTACAGAGAGAGGGAGGGGGTGTAGGGGGGTTACAGAGATAGGGAGGGGGTGTAGGGGGGTTACAGAGATAGGAGAGGGTGTAGGGGGGTTACAGAGACAGGGAGGGGGTGTCGGGGGGTTACAGAGACAGGCAGGGAGGTTTAGGGGGGTTACAGAGACAGGGAGGGGAGTGTAGGGGTTACAGAGAGAGGGAGGGGGTGTAGGGGGGTTACAGAGATAGGGAGGGGGTGTAGGGGGGTTACAGAGACAGGGAGGGGGTGTAGGGGGTTACAGTGACAGGGAGGGGGGTGTAGGGTGTTACAGAGAGAGGGAGGGGGGTGTAGGGGGGTTACAGAGACAGGGAGGGGGTGTAGGGGGTTACAGTGACAGGGAGGGGGTGTAGGGTGTTACGGAGAGAGGGAGGGGGTGTAGGGGGTTACAGAGAGAGGGAGGGGGTGTAGGGGGTTACAGAGATAGGGAGGTGGTATGGGGTGGGGTTACAGAGATAGGGAGGGGGGTGTGGGGGGTTACAGAGACAGGGAGGGGGTGTGGGGGGTTACAGAGACAGGGAGGGGGTGTAGGGGGGTTACAGAGACAGGGAGGGGGTGTAGGGGGTTACAGAGAGAGGGAGGGGGTGTAGGGGGGTTACAGAGATAGGGAGGGGGTGTAGGGGGGTTACAGAGACAGGGAGGGGTGTAGGGGGTTACAGTGACAGGGAGGGGGTGTAGGGTGTTACAGAGAGAGGGAGGGGGTGTAGGGGGTTACAGAGAGAGGGAGGGGGTGAAGGGGGGTTACAGAGATAGGGAGGTGGTATGGGGTGGGGTTACAGAGATAGGGAGGTGGTATGGGGTGGGGTTACAGAGATAGGGAGGGGGTGTGGGGGGTTACAGAGACAGGGAGGGGGTGTGGGGGGTTACAGAGACAGGGAGGGGGTGTAGGGGGGTTACAGAGACAGGGAGGGGGTGTAGGGGGGTTACAGAGAGAGGGAGGGGTGTAGGGGGGTACAGAGATAGGGAGGGGGTGTAGGGGGGTTACAGAGACAGGGAGGGGTGTAGGGGGTTACAGTGACAGGGAGGGGGTGTAGGGTGTTACAGAGAGAGGGAGGGGGTGTAGGGGGTTACAGAGAGAGGGAGGGGGGTGAAGGGGGGTTACAGAGATAAGGAGGTGGTATGGGGGGGGGTTACAGAGATAGGGAGGGGGTGTGGGGGGTTACAGAGACAGGGTGGGGGTGTAGGGGGTTACAGAGATAGGGAGGGGGTGTAGGGGTTTACAGTGACAGGGAGGGGTGTGGGGGGGTTACAGAGACAGGGAGGGGGTGTAGGGGGGTTACAGAGACAGGGAGGGGGTGTAGGGGGGGTTACAGAGATAGGGAGGGGGGTGTAGGGGGTTACAGTGACAGGAGGAGGTGTAGGGGGTTACAGTGACAGGGAGGGGGTTGTAGGGGGTTACAGAGACAGGGAGGGGGGTGTGGGGGGTTACAGAGACAGGGAGGGGGTGTAGGGGGTTACAGAGACAGGAGGGGGTGTGGGGGGTTACAGAGACAGGGAGGGGGGTGTAGGGGGTTACAGAGACAGGGAGGGGGGTGTAGGGGGTTACAGAGACAGGGAGGGGGTGTGGGGGGTTACAGAGACAGGGAGGGGGGTGTAGGGGGTTACAGAGACAGGGAGGGGGTGTAGGGGGGTTACAGAGATAGGGAGGGGGTGTAGGGGGCGACAGAGGTAGGGAGGGGGTGCAGGGGGGTTACAGAGTCAGGGAGGGGGTGTTGGGGGGTTACAGAGACAGGGAGGGGGGTGTAGGGGGTTACAGAGATAGGGAGGGGGTGTAGGGGTGTTACAGAGACAGGGAGGGGGTGTTGGGGGGTTACAGAGACAGGGAGGGGGGTGTAGGGGGTTACAGAGACAGGGAGGGGGGGGGGGGGGGGAGGGGGGGGGGGTGGGACAGAGATAGGGAGGGGGTGTTGGGGGGTTACAGAGACAGGGAGGGGGTGCAGGGGGGTTACAGAGACAGGGGAGGGGGTGGAGGGGGGTTACAGAGACAGGGAGGGGGTGTAGGGGGGTTACAGAGACAGGGAGGGGGTGTAGGGGGGTTACTGAGACAGGGAGGGGGGTGTAGGGGGTTACAGAGATAGGGAGGGGGTGTAGGGGGGGTTACAGAGATAGGGGAGGGGGTGTAGGGGGGTTACAGAGATAGGGAGGGGGTGTAGGGGGGTACAGAGATAAGGAGGGTGTGTCGGGGGGTTACAGAGACAGGGAGGGGGTGTAGGGGGGTTACAGTGACAGGGAGGGGGTATAGGGGGGTTACAGAGACAGGGAGGGCGTGTAGGGGGGTTACAGACATAGCGAGGGGGTATAGGGGGGTTACAGAGACAGGGAGGGGGTGTAGGGGGGTTACAGAGATAGGGAGAGGGGTGTAGGGGGGTTACAGAGACAGGGAGGGGGTGTAGGGGGTTACAGAGATAGGGAGGGGGGTGTAGGGGGTTACAGAGACAGGGAGGGAGTGTAGGGGGTTACAGAGATAGGGAGGGGGTGTAGTGGGTACAGAGTTAGGGAGGGGGTGTAGGGGGTTACAGAAACAGGAGAGGGTGTACGGGTTACGGAGATAGGGAGGGGGTAGGGGGGGTTACAGAGACAGGGAGGGGGTGTAGGGGGTTACAGAGATAGGAGGGCGTGTAGGGGGTTTACAGAGGCTAGGAGGGGGTGTAGGGGGGGTGACAGAGATAGGGAGGGCGTGTAGGGGGGGGGGTTACAGAGACAGGGAGGGGGTGTAGGGGGGTTACAGAGATACGGAGGGCGTGTAGGGGGGGTTACAGAGATAGGGAGGGGGGGTGTAGGGGGGTTACAGAGACAGGGAGGGAGTGTAGGGGGTTACAGAGATAGGGAGGGGGGTGTAGGGGGGTTACAGAGACTGGGAGGGGGTGTAGGGGGTTACAGAGATAGGGAGGGGGTGTAGGGGGTTACAGAGACAGGGAGGGAGTGTAGGGGGTACAGAGTTAGGGAGGGGGGTGTAGGGGGTTACAGAGACAAGGAAAGGGTGTACGGGGTTACGGAGATAGGGAGGGGGGTCGGGGGGTTACAGAGATAGGGAGGGGGTGGTAGGGGGGTTACAGAGACAGGGAGGGGGGTGTAGGGGGGGTTTACAGAGACAGGGAGGGGGTGTAGGGGGGTTACAGAGACAGGGAGGGGGGTGTAGGGGGGGTTTACAGAGACAGGGAGGGGGTGTAGGGGGGTTACAGAGACAGGGAGGGGGGTGTAGGGGGGGTTACCAGAGACAGGGAGGGGGTGTAGGGGGGTTACAGAGATAGGGAGGGGGTGTAGGGGGGTTACAGAGACAGGGAGGGTGTGTAGGGGGTTACAGAGATAGGGAGGGGGTGTAGGGGGGTTACAGAGACAGGGAGGGGGTGTAGGGGGGTTACAGAGATAGGGAGGGGGTGTAGGGGGGTTTCAGAGATAGGGAGGGGGTGTAGGGGGGTTACAGAGACAGGGAGGGTGTGTAGGGGGGTTACAGAGACAGGGAGGGGGGTGTATGGGGGGGTTACAGAGACCGAGAGGGGGGTGTGCAAACCTCCCACCCTCCTCCTGACTCTCGATACAAAAATCGACGCGAAACAGTATACTGATCGGACGGCCAACGCCTGAACTCTGCCTGCCCCCCCACCCCCCCACCCCCCGATCACGTCCCTTCCCACCGCTGCGCAGTCCCGAGGAACACCAGAGTCCGACTCCCCGATACGAATCCCACTCGCGCCCGGATTCGAACCGGCGTTTCTCTGAGACCGCTGGCGCATCTACCGGGACCGTCCGTGCCAATCTGCCCCATTCAGAGGCCCAAACACGAAGCGATTCTCCCATTCGGACGGAGCTGTGGGGGGGCCGGTTAGCTCTAGGGCGGGGGGGTGTGCTTGGGGGGCAACAGGGCTATCCCTCCAGCTGCTACACCGCACCCCCCCCCATTCCCAACCCCCCAACCCCTCCTCTTGTCTCTGCCCCCCTCGATATTCCCGACAATAAGAAAAGGAAGGCGTCCGAACCGTCAGATTGAAATTGAATTGGTCTTCGGTTTCAGGGCTCAAAATGGACGGACTCGGGGTGGGGGTGGAGGGGGAGTGGGGCGGGGTGGGGGGAGGGGGTCTCTGCCTGCGAACAGTAGGGGTCGGGGCGTGCCGAGACTAACCCCCGGGGCCCTGGAGAGCTTCCCATCTCCCTGACCCCCGAAGCTCCCGTGGAAAAAAAAGCACCGCCTCTTAAAGGGGGACCACGCAACCCTTTCTCCTCCACCCACCCAAGCACACCCTCCCCCACCCCCCCCAACATTTTACACACACCAGGTTCGAAACTCTCCCCGCCCACCCACCCCGAAACACTCTCCCCATCGCCAGCGGACGATACCGAATATCCAAAACCTTTTTCTCCTCCCGCCTCCCTCCCTTTCCCAGTCTCTCTCCCTCGTCCTATCTCTCCCTCCCTGTCTCTATCTCTCCCTCCCTTTCTCTCCTTTCCTGTATCTCTCTCTCTCCGTCTCCCTCCATGACTCCCTCTCTCTATCTCTCCCTGTCTCCCCCTCTCTCCCTCCCTGTCTCCCTCTCTCTCCTTTTCTGTATCGATCTCTCTCTCCGTCTCCCTCTCTGTCTCTCTCCATCTCCCTCTGTCTCCCTCCCCCTCCCTGCCTCTGTGTGTCTCGCTCTCTGTGTCTCTCTCTCCCTCCTTATCTCTATCTCACTCTCCCTCCCTGTCTCTCTCTGTGTCTCTCTCTCCCTGTCTCTGTGTGTCTCGCTCTCTCTGTGTCTCTCCCTCCCTGTCTCGATCTCCCTCTCCCTCCCTGTCTCTATCTCTCTCTCCCTTTCTCTCCTTTCCTGTATCTCTCTCTCTCCGTCTCCCTCCATGACTCCCCCTCTCTGTCTCTCCCTGTCTCCCTTTCTGTCTCTATCTCTCTCTCCCTGTCTCAGTCTCTATCTCTCTCCCTCTCTGTCTCTCTCCGTCTCCCTGTCTCACTCCATGACTCCCTCTATCTCTCTCTCCGTCTCGCTCTCTGTCTCTCTCCGTCTCCCTCTGTCTCCCTCCCCCTGTCTCCCACACTCTCCCTCCCCGACTCCCTCTATCTCCCTCACTGTCTCTCTCCCTGTCTCCCTCCCTCTCTCCCACACTATCCCTCCCTGTCTCTCTCTCTCCCTCCGTCTCTCTCCTTGCCTCCCTCCCTCCCTCTGTCTCCCTCTCTCTCTCTCGATGACTCCATCTCTCTCCCTGTCTCTGTGTGTCTCACTCTCTGTGTCTCTCCCTCCCTGTCTCTGTGTGTCTCTCCCTCCCTGTCTCTGTGTGTCTCACTCTCTGTGTCTCTCCCTCCCTCTCTCTGTGTGTCTCTCTCTCTCTGTCTCTCCCTCCCTGTCTCTGTGTGTGTCTCACTCTCTCTCTGTGTCTCTCCCTCCCTGTCTCTGTGTGTCTCTCCCTCCCTGTCTCTGTGTGTGTCTCACTCTCTCTGTGTCTCTCCCTCCCTGTCTCTGTGTGTCTCTCCCTCCCTGTCTCTGTGTGTGTCTCTCTCTCTCTGTGTCTCTCCCTCCCTGTCTCTGTGTGTCTCGCTCTCTCTGTGTGTCTCACTCTCTCTCTGTGTCTCTCCCTCCCTGTCTCTGTGTGTGTCTCACTCTCTCTCTGTGTCTCTCCCTCCCTATCTGTGTGTGTGTCTCACTCTCTCTCTGTGTCTCTCCCTCCCTGTCTCTGTGTGTCTCGCTCTCTCTGTGTCTCTCCCTCCCTGTCTCTATGTGTGTCTCACTCTCTCTCTGTGTCTCTCCCTCCCTGTCTCTGTGTGTGTCTCACTCTCTCTCTGTGTCTCTCCCTCCCTGTCTCTGTGTGTGTCTCACTCTCTCTGTGTGTCTCTCCCTCCCTGTCTCTCTGTGTGTCTCTCCCTCCCTGTCTCTGTGTGTGTCTCGCTCTCTCTGTGTCTCTCCCTCCCTGTCTCTGTGTGTCTCTCCCTCCCTGTCTCTGTGTGTGTCTCACTCTCTCACTGTGTCTCTCCCTCCCTGTCTCTGTGTGTGTCTCGCTCTCTCTGTGTCTCTCCCTCCCTGTCTCTGTGTGTCTCTCCCTCCCTGTCTCTGTGTGTGTCTCACTCTCTCTCTGTCTCTCCCTCCCTGTCTCTGTGTGTGTCTCGCTCTCTCTCTGTGTCTCTCCCTCCCTGTCTCTGTGTGTCTCTCCCTCCCTGTCTCTGTGTGTGTCTCACTCTCTCACTGTGTCTCTCCCTCCCTGTCTCTCTGTGTGTCTCACTCTCTCACTGTGTCTCTCCCTCCCTGTCTCTCTGTGTGTCTCACTCTCTCTCTGTGTCTCCCCCTCCCTGTCTCTCTGTGTGTCTCGCTCTCTCTCTGTGTCTCTCCCTCCCTGTCTCTGTGTGTCTCTCCCTCCCTGTCTCTGTGTGTCTCTCCCTCCCTGTCTCTGTGTGTGTCTCGCTCTCTCTCTGTGTCTCTCCCTCCCTGTCTCTGTGTGTCTCTCCCTCCCTGTCTCTGTGTGTGTCTCGCTCTCTCTGTGTCTCTCCCTCCCTGTCTCTCTGTGTGTCTCACTCTCTCTCTGTGTCTCCCCCTCCCTGTCTCTGTGTGTGTCTCGCTCTCTCTCTGTGTCTCTCCCTCCCTGTCTCTGTGTGTCTCTCCCTCCCTGTCTCTGTGTGTGTCTCGCTCTCTCTGTGTCTCTCCCTCCCTGTCTCTCTGTGTGTCTCACTCTCTCTCTGTGTCTCCCCCTCCCTGTCTCTGTGTGTGTCTCACTCTCTCTCTGTGTCTCTCCCTCCCTGTCTCTGTGTGTGTCTCACTCTCTCTCTGTGTCTCTCCCTCAGTCTCTGTGTGTGTCTCACTCTCTCTCTGTGTCTCCCCCTCCCTGTCTCTGTGTGTGTCTCGCTCTCTCTGTGTCTTTCCCTCCCTGTCTCTCTGTGTCTCACTCTCTCTCTGTGTGTCTCTCCCTCCCTGTCTCTGTGTGGGTCTCCCTCTCTCTCTGTGTCTCTCCCTCCCTGTCTCTGTGTGTGTCTCGCGCTCTGTGTGTCTCTCCCTCCCTCCCTGTCTCTCTGTGTCTCACTCTCTCTCTGTGTCTCTCCCTCCCTGTCTCTGTGTGTGTCTCGCTCTCTCTGTGTCTCTCCCTCCCTGTCTCTGTGTGTCTCTCCCTCCCTGTCTCTGTGTGTGTCTCACTCTCTCTCTGTCTCTCCCTCCCTGTCTCTGTGTGTGTCTCGCTCTCTCTGTGTCTCTCCCTCCCTGTCTCTGTGTGTGTCTCGCTCTCTCTGTGTCTCTCCCTCCCTGTCTCTGTGTGTCTCTCCCTCCCTGTCTCTGTGTGTGTCTCACTCTCTCTCTGTCTCTCCCTCCCTGACTCTGTGTGTGTCTCGCTCTCTCTGTGTGTCACTCCCTCCCTCTCTCTGTGTGTGTCTCGCTCTCTCTCTGTGTCTCTCCCTCCCTGTCTCTGTGTGTGTCTCTCTCTCTCTCTGCGTCTCTCCCTCCCTGTCTCTGTGTCTCTCCCTCCCTGTCTCTCTGTGTCTCTCCCTCCCTCTCTCTGTGTGTGTCTCGCTCTCTCTCTGTGTCTCTCCCTCCCTGTCTCTGTGTGTGTCTCTCTCTCTCTGTGTCTCTCCCTCCCTGACTCTGTGTGTGTCTCGCTCTCTCTCTGTGTCTCTCCCTCCCTGTCTCTGTGTGTCTCACTCTCTCTCTGTGTCTCTCCCTCCCTGTCTCTCTGTGTCTCTCTCTCTCCCTGTCTCTGTGTGTGTCTCGCTCTCTCTGTGTCTCTCCCTCCCTGTCTCTGTGTGTCTCTCCCTCCCTGTCTCTGTGTGTGTCTCGCTCTCTCTCTGTGTCGCTCCCTCCCTGTCTCTGTGTGTGTCTCGCTCTCTCTCTGAGTCTCTCCCTCCCTGTCTCTGTGTATGTCTCACTCTCTCTCTGTGTCTCTCCCTCCCTGTCTCTGTGTGTGTCTCACTCTCTCTGTGTCTCTCCCTCCCTGTCTCTCTGTGTCTCTCCCTCCCTGTCTCTGTGTGTGTCTCGCTCTCTCTGTGTCTCTCCCTCCCTGTCTCTGTGTGTCTCTCCCTCCCTGTCTATCTGTGTCTCTCCCTCCCTGTCTCTCTGTGTCTCGCTCTCTCTCTGTCTCTCCCTCCCTGTCTCTGTGTGTGTCTCTCTCTCTGTGTCTCTCCCTCCCTGACTCTGTGTGTGTCTCGCTCTCTCTGTGTGTGTCTCGCTCTCTCTCTGTGTCTCTCCCTCCCTGTCTCTGTGTGTGTCTCGCTCTCTCTCTGTGTCTCTCCCTCCCTGTCTCTGTGTGTCTCACTCTCTCTCTGTGTCTCTCCCTCCCTGTCTCTGTGTGTGTCTCACTCTCTCTCTGTGTCTCTCCCTCCCTGTCTCTCTCTGTCTCTCCCTCCCTGTCTCTGTGTGTGTCTCACTCTCTCTCTGTGTCTCTCCCTCCCTGTCTCTGTGTGTCTCTCCCTCCCTGTCTCTGTGTGTGTCTCCCTCTCTCTCTGTGTCTCTCCCTCCCTGTCTCTGTGTGTCTCTCCCTCCCTGTCTCTCTCTGTGTCTCTCCCTCCCTGTCTCTGTGTGTGTCTCACTCTCTCTGTGTCTCTCCCTCCCTGTCTCTGTGTGTGTCTCACTCTCTCTCTGTGTCTCTCCCTCCCTGTCTCTGTGTGTGTCTCACTCTCTCTCTGTGTCTCTCCCTCCCTGTCTCTGTGTGTGTCTCACTCTCTCTCTGTGTCTCTCCCTCCCTGTCTCTGTGTGTCTCACTCTCTCTGTGTGTGTCTCTCCCTCCCTGTCTCTCTGTGTGTCTCTCCCTCTCTGTCTCTGTGTGTCTCACTCTCTCTGTGTCTCTCCCTCCCTGTCTCTCTGTGTCTCTCCCTCCCTCTCTCTGTGTGTGTCTCTCTCTCTCTGTGTCTCTCCCTCCCTGACTCTGTGTGTGTCTCGCTCTCTCTGTGTGTCTCTCCCTCCCTGTCTCTGTGTGTGTCTCACTCTCTCTCTGTGTCTCTCCCTCCCTGTCTCTGGGTGTGTCTCACTCTCTCTGTGTGTCTCTCCCTCCCTGTCTCTGTGTGTCTCGCTCTCTCTGTATCTCTCTCCATCCTTGTCTCTATCTCCCTCTCTCCCTCTCCCTCCCTGTGTCCCTCTCTCTCCCTCCCTGTCTCTATCTCCCTCTCCCTCTCTCTCCCTCCCTGTCTTTATCTCCCTCCCTGTCTCTATCTCCCTCTCTCTCCCTCCCTGTCTCTATCTCCCTCCCTGTCTCTATCTCCCTCTCCCTCCCTGTCTCCCTCTCCCTCCCTATCTCTATCTCCCTCTCTCCCTCCCTGTCTCTATCTCCCTCCCTGTCTCTGTGTCTCTCCCTCCCTGTCTCCCTCTCCCTCCCTGTCTCCCCACGTCCGTCTCTATCTCCCTCTCCCTCCCTGTCTCCCTCTCTCTTCCTCCCTGTCTCTATCTCCCTCTCCCTCCCTGTCTCCTTCTCACTCCCTCCCTGTCTCTATCTCCCTCTCCCTCCCTATCTCCCTCTCTGTCTCTATCTCCCTCTCCCTCCCTGTCTCTATCTCCCTCTCCCTCCCTGTCTCTATCTCTCTCCCTCCCTGTCTCTATCTCCCTCTCCCTCCCTGTCTCTATCTCCCTCTCCCTCCCTGTCTCCCTCTCCCTCCCTGTATCTATCTCCCTCTCCCTCCCTGTCTCTATCTCCCTCTCCCTCTCTGTGTGTGTCTCACTCTCTGTGTCTCTCCCTCCCTGTCTCTATCTCCCTCTCCCTCCCTCTTCCTCCCTGTCTCTATCGCCCTTTCTCTCTGTGTCTCTCCCTCCCTGTCTCTCTCCCTGTCTCTATCTCACTCCCTCCCTGTCTCCCTCTCTCTCCCTCCCTGTCTCTATCTCCCTCTCTCCCTCACTGTCTCTATCTCCCTCTCCCTCCCTGTCTCTATCTCCCTCTCCCTCCCTCTCCCTCCCTCCCTCTCCCTCCCTGTCTCTGTGTGTGCCTCACTCTCTCTGTGTCTCCCCCCCCCCCCAACCCCCCTCAACCCCCTCCCCGTCTCTGTCTGCGCCTCAAACATCAACCACCCTCCGCCCGGCTACACCGAAAACCCCCAATCCGAGTGTTGGTGGGAGCCCGGAACGACGAGGCTAAATTAAAATAAAAAAACACCGGGAAAACACAGTGAGTCTTTTGTAATCTGGGAAATCCAGTTATGATGGTGATCATCGCGAAGCAGTTCTCGAAAGGATTCCCGAGCCTCGGGACAATATCGCGTCCGGCCGTTTCAATCAGTCCTTGGTGTGACCTGGTGTTTCTCCCTCTCTGGGAGGGGGAGGTTAGAAGATGTCTCTCTTAAAGCTTGTGTTCCCATCGTCTCTCTCCTGGGAGCGAGATATCTCTCTCCCTCTTGACCTGTCCCTTATGTGGCTGGAGGGTCACTGGGCTACAGGACTGCCCTCAGGGATTTGGGGACAGCTCTGTCGATGGGCGCCTGGGAATCCTATCGTCCAGGTGGTGCCTCGGGGTTTCACCCTCGCGTTTCGTCAATGGGGAGGTATTCTGGGGGGGGGACACAGGCTCAAGGTTCCTCTGCTCCCCTCTGTGGGCGTGCTTTTCCCCACAGACCCACTCTGTGTGTGTGTGTGTCTCTCTCTGTCCCCCCTCTCCCTCTCACTGTCCCCCCCTCTCTCTCTGTCCTCTCTCTCTCTCTGTGTTCCCTCCCCTCTCTCTGTCCCCCTTTCCCTCTCCCTCTGTCCCCCTCACTCTCTCTGTCCCCTCTCCCTCTGTCCTCTCTCTGTCTGTCTCTCTCTCTTTGTCCTCTCTCTCTGTCCTCCCTCTCTCTCACTGTCCCCCTCTCTCTTACTGTCCCCTCTCTCACTGTCCCTCTCCCTCCCTCTCTCTCTCTCACTTTCTCTCTCCCCCTTTCTCTGTGTGTCTCGCTCTCTCTGTGTCTCTCCCTCCCTGTCTCTCTCTGTGTCTCTCCCTCCCTGTCTCTGTGTGTCTCGCTCTGTGTCCCTCCCTCCCTGTCTCTGTGTCTCTCCCTCCCTGTCTCCCTCTCCCTCCCTGTCTCTATCTCCCTCTCCCTCCCTGTCTCCCTCCCTCCGTCTCTATTTCCCTCTCCCTCCCTGTCTCTGTCTCCCTCTCCCTCCCTGTCTCCCTCTCACTCCCTCCCTGTCTCTATCTCCCTCTCTCTCCCTGTCTCTGTGTCTCTCTCCCTCCCTGTCTCAATCTCCCTCTCCCTCCCTGTCTCCCTCCCTCTTCCTCCCTGTCTCCCTCTCCCTCCCTGTCTCTATCTCCCTCTCTCTTCCTCCCTGTCTCCCTCTCCCTCCCTGTCTCTATCTCCCTCTCCCTCCCTCCCTGTCTCTATCTCCCTCTGCCTCCCTGTCTCCCTCTCACTCCCTCCCTGTCTCTATCTCCCTCTCCCTCCCTATCTCCCTCTCTCTCCCTCCCTGTCTCTATCTCCCTCTCCCTCCCTGTCTCTATCTCCCTCTCCCTCCCTGTCTCTATCTCTCTCCCTCCCTGTCTCTATCTCCCTCTCCCTCCCTGTCTCTATCTCTCTCCCTCCCTGTCTCTATCTCCCTCTCTGTCTCTGTGTGTGTCTCACTCTCTGTGTCTCTCCCTCCCTGTCTCTATCTCCCTCTCCCTCCCTCCCTCCCTGTCTCTATCGCCCTTTCTCTCTGTGTCTCTCCCTCCCTGTCTCTATCTCCCTCTCCCTCCCTGTCTCTATCTCCCTCTCCCTCCCTGTCTCTGTCTCCCTCTCCCTCCCTGTCTCTATCTCCCTCTCCCTCCCTGTCTCTATCTCACTCCCTCCCTGTCTCCCTCTCTCTCCCTGTCTCTATCTCCCTCTCCCTCTGTCTCCCTCCCTCTCCCTCCCTGTCTCTATCTCCCTCTCCCTCCCTCCCTGTCTCTATCTCACTCCCTCCCTATCTCCCTCTCTGTCTCTATCTCCCTCTCCCTCCCTGTCTCTATCTCCCTCTCCCTCCCTGTCTCTATCTCCCTCTCCCTCCCTGTCTCTGTGTCTCCCTCCCTGTCTCTATGTCCCTCTCACTCCCTGTCTCTGTGTCTCCCTCCCTCCCTGTCTCCCTCTCTCTCCCTGTCTCTATCTCCCTCTCCCTCTGTCTCCCTCCCTCTCCCTCCCTGTCTCTATCTCCATCTCCCTCCCTGTCTCCCTCCCTCCGTCTCTATCTCCCTCTCCCTCCCTGTCTCTATCTCCCTCTCCCTCCCTGTCTCCCTCTCTCTTCCTCCCTGTCTCTATCTCCCTCTCTCTTCCTCCCTGTCTCCCTCTCCCTCCCTGTCTCTATCTCCCTCTCCCTCCCTCCCTGTCTCTATCTCCCTCTCCCTCCCTGTCTCCCTCCTTGTCTCTATCTCCCTCTCCCTCCCTATCTCCCTCTCACTCCCTCCCTGTCTCTATCTCCCTCTCCCTCCCTGTCTCTGTGTGTCTCTCCCTCCCTGTCTCTCCCTCCCTCTCCCTCCCTGTCTCTCTGTGTGTCTCACTCTCTCTCTGTGTCTCTCCCTCCCTGTCTCTGTGTATGTCTCACTCTCTCTGTGTCTCTCCCTCCCTGTCTCTATCTCCCTCTCCCTCCCTGTCTCTCTGTGTCTCTCCCTCCCTGTCTCTGTGTGTGTCTTGCTCTCTCTCTGTGTCTCTCCCTCCCTGTCTCTGTGTGTGTCTTGCTCTCTCTCTGCGTCTCTCCCTCCCTGTCTCTGAGTGTGTCTCACTCTCTCTGTGTCTCTCCCTCTCTGTCTCTATCTCCCTCTCCCTCCCTGTCTCCCTCTCTCTCTCTCCCTGTCTCCCTCCCTCTCCCTCCCTGTCTCTATCTCCCTCTCCCTCACTGTCTCTATCTCCCTCTCCCTCCCTGTCTCTATCTCCCTCTCCCTCTCCCTCCCTCGCTCTCCCTCCCCGTCTCTGTCTGCGCCTCAAACATCAACCACCCTCCGCCCGGCTACACCGAAAACCCCCAATCCGAGTGTTGGTGGGAGCCCGGAACGACGAGGCTAAATTAAAATAAAAAAACACCGGGAAAACACAGTGGTCTTTTGTAATCTGGGAAATCCAGTTATGATGGTGATCATCGCGAAGCAGTTCTCGAAAGGATTCCCGAGCCTCGGGACAATATCGCGTCCGGCCGTTTCAATCAGTCCTTGGTGTGACCTGGTGTTTCTCCCTCTCTGGGAGGGGGAGGTTAGAAGATGTCTCTCTTAAAGCTTGTGTTCCCATCGTCTCTCTCCTGGGAGCGAGATATCTCTCTCCCTCTTGACCTGTCCCTTATGTGGCTGGAGGGTCACTGGGCTACAGGACTGCCCTCAGGGATTTGGGGACAGCTCTGTCGATGGGCGCCTGGGAATCCTATCGTCCAGGTGGTGCCTCGGGGTTTCACCCTCGCGTTTCGTCAATGCGGAGGTATTCTGAGGGGGGGGGGACACAGGCTCAAGGTTCCTCTGCTCCCCTCTGTGGGCGTGCTTTTCCCCACAGACCCACTCTCTCTGTGTCTGTGTCTCTCTCTCTGTTCCCCTCTCCCTCCCTCCCAGTCTCTATCTCCCTCTCTGTCTCTCCCTGTCTCTGTGTGTGTCTCTCCCTCCCTGTCTCTATGTATCTCTCCCTCCCTGTCTCTGTGTGTCTCGCTCTCTCTGTGTCTCTCCCTCCCTGTCTCCCTCTCCCTCCCTGTCTCCCTCCCTCCATCTCTATCTCTCTCTCCCTCCCTGTCTCCCTCTCCCTCCCTCCATCTCTATCTCCCTCTCCCTCCCTGTCTCTGTCTCCCTCTCCCTCCCTGTCTCTATCTCCCTCTCTCTTCCTCCCTGTCTCTATCTCCCTCTCCCTCCCTCCCTGTCTCTATCTCCCTCTCTCTCCCTCCCTGTCTCCCTCTCCCTCCCTGTCTCTATCTCCCTCTCCCTCCCTCCCTGTCTCTATCTCCCTCTCCCTCCCTGTCTCCCTCTCACTCCCTCCCTGTCTCTATCTCCCTCTCCCTCCCTATCTCCCTCTCTCTCCCTCCCTGTCTCTATCTCCCTCTCCCTCCCTGTCTCTATCTCCCTCCCTGTCTCTATCTCCCTCTCCCTCCCTGTCTCTATCTCCCTCTCCCTCTCTGTCTCTGTGTGTGTCTCACTCTCTGTGTCTCTCCCTCCCTGTCTCTATCTCCCTCTCCCTCCCTCCCTCCCTGTCTCTATCGCCCTTTCTCTCTGTGTCTCTCCCTCCCTGTCTCTATCTCCCTCTCCCTGTCTCTATCTCACTCCCTCCCTGTCTCCCTCTCTCTCCCTCCCTGTCTCTATCTCCCTCTCCCTCCCTGTCTCTATCTCTCTCTCCCTCCCTGTCTCTATCTCCCTCTCCCTCCCTGTCTCTATCTCCCTCTCCCTCCCTCCCTGTCTCTATCTCACTCCCTCCCTATCTCCCTCTCTGTCTCTGTCTCCCTCTCCCTCCCTGTCTCTATCTCCCTCTCCCTCCCTGTCTCTGTGTCTCCCTCCCTGTCTCTATGTCCCTCTCCCTCCCTGTCTCTGTGTCTCCCTCCCTCCCTGTCTCCCTCTCTCTCCCTGTCTCTATCTCTCTCTCCCTCTGTCTCCCTCCCTCTCCCTCCTTGTCTCTATCTCTATCTCCCTCCCTGTCTCTATCTCCCTCTCTCCCTCCCTGTCTCTATCTCCCTCTCCCTCCCTGTCTATATCTCCCACTCCCTCCCAGTCTCTATCTCCCTCTCCCTCCCTGTCTCCCTCCCTCTCCCTCCCTGTCTCTATCTCTCTCTCCCTCCCTGTCTCTATCTCCCTCTCCCTCCGTCTCTATCTCCCTCTCCCTCCCTGTCTCCCTCTCCCTCCCTATCTCCCTCTCCCTCCCTCCCTGTCTCTATCTCCCTCTCCCTCCCTTTCTCCCTCTCCCTCCCTATCTCCCTCTCCCTCCCTCCCTGTCTCTATCTCCCTCTCCCTCCCTCTCCCTCCCTGTCTCTCTCTCCCTCCCTGTCTCTATCTCCCTCTCCCTCCCTGTCTCCCTCCCTCTCCCTCCCTGTCTCTCCCTCCCTGTCTCTATCTCCCTCTCTCTCCCTGTCTCCCTCCCTCTCCCTCCCTGTCTGTGTCTCTCTCCCTCCCTGTCTCTCTCTCCCTCTCCCTCCCTCCCTGTCTCTATCTCCCTCTCCCTCCCTGTCTCCCTCCCTCCCTCTCCCTCCCTGTCTCTGTGTGTCCCTCACTCTCTCTGTGTCTCCCCCCCCCCATTCCCCCCCCCCCCCACCCCCCTCCCCGTCTCTGTCTGCGCCTCAAACATCAACCACCCTCCGTCCGGCTACACCGAAAAACCCCAATCCGAGTGTTGGTGGGAGCCCGGAACGACGAGGCTAAATTAAAATAAAAAAACACCGGGAAAACACAGTGAGTCTTTTGTAATCTGGGAAATCCAGTTATGATGGTGATCATCGCGAAGCAGTTCTCGGAAGGATTCCCGAGCCTCGGGACAATATCGCGTCCGGCCGTTTCAATCAGTCCTTGGTGTGACCTGGTGTTTCTCCCTCTCTGGGAGGGGGAGGTTAGAAGATGTCTCTCTTAAAGCTTGTGTTCCCATCGTCTCTCTCCTGGGAGCGAGATATCTCTCCCCCTCTTGACCTGTCCCTTATGTGGCTGGAGGGTCACTGGGCTACAGGACTGCCCTCAGGGATTTGGGGACAGCTCTGTCGATGGGCGCCTGGGAATCCTATCGTCCAGGTGGTGCCTCGGGGTTTCACCCTCGCGTTTGGTCAATGCGGAGGTATTCTGGGGGGGGGTGACACAGGCTCAAGGCTCCTCTGCTCCCCTCTGTGGGCGTGCTTTTCCCCACAGACCCACTCTCTCTGTGTGTGTGTGTGTGTGTCTCTCTCTGTCCCCTCCCCCTCACTGTCCCTCTCCCTCTCTGTTCCCCTCCTTGTCTCTATCTCCCTCTCCCTCCCTTTCTCTATCTCCCTCTCCCTCCCTGTCTCTGTGTGTCTCACTCTCTGTGTCTCTCCCTCCCTGTCTCTGTGTGTGTCTCACTCTCTCTCTGTGTCTCTCCCTCCCTGTCTCTCTGTGTGTCTCGCTCTCTCTCTGTGTCTCTCCCTCCCTGTCTCTGTGTGTCTCTCCCTCCCTGTCTCTGTGTGTCTCTCCCTCCCTGTCTCTGTGTGTGTCTCGCTCTCTCTGTGTCTCTCCCTCCCTGTCTCTCTGTGTGTCTCACTCTCTCTCTGTGTCTCCCCCTCCCTGTCTCTGTGTGTGTCTCGCTCTCTCTCTGTCTCTCCCTCCCTGTCTCTGTGTGTGTCTCGCTCTCTCTCTGTGTCTCTCCCTCCCTGTCTCTGTGTGTGTCTCGCTCTCTCTCTGTGTCTCTCCCTCCCTGTCTCTGTGTGTCTCTCCCTCCCTGTCTCTGTGTGTGTCTCACTCTCTCTCTGTCTCTCCCTCCCTGTCTCTGTGTGTGTCTCGCTCTCTCTCTGTGTCTCTCCCTCCCTGTCTCTGTGTGTCTCTCCCTCCCTGTCTCTGTGTGTGTCTCGCTCTCTCTGTGTCTCTCCCTCCCTGTCTCTCTGTGTGTCTCACTCTCTCTCTGTGTCTCCCCCTCCCTGTCTCTGTGTGTGTCTCACTCTCTCTCTGTGTCTCTCCCTCCCTGTCTCTGTGTGTGTCTCACTCTCTCTCTGTGTCTCTCCCTCAGTCTCTGTGTGTGTCTCACTCTCTCTCTGTGTCTCCCCCTCCCTGTGTCTGTGTGTGTCTCGCTCTCTCTGTGTCTTTCCCTCCCTGTCTCTCTGTGTCTCACTCTCTCTCTGTGTGTCTCTCCCTCCCTGTCTCTGTGTGGGTCTCCCTCTCTCTCTGTGTCTCTCCCTCCCTGTCTCTGTGTGTGTCTCGCGCTCTGTGTGTCTCTCCCTCCCTCCCTGTCTCTCTGTGTCTCACTCTCTCTCTGTGTCTCTCCCTCCCTGTCTCTGTGTGTGTCTCGCTCTCTCTGTGTCTCTCCCTCCCTGTCTCTGTGTGTCTCTCCCTCCCTGTCTCTGTGTGTGTCTCACTCTCTCTCTGTCTCTCCCTCCCTGTCTCTGTGTGTGTCTCGCTCTCTCTGTGTCTCTCCCTCCCGGTCTCTGTGTGTGTCTCGCTCTCTCTGTGTCTCTCCCTCCCTGTCTCTGTGTGTCTCTCCCTCCCTGTCTCTGTGTGTGTCTCACTCTCTCTCTGTCTCTCCCTCCCTGACTCTGTGTGTGTCTCGCTCTCTCTGTGTGTCACTCCCTCCCTCTCTCTGTGTGTGTCTCGCTCTCTCTCTGTGTCTCTCCCTCCCTGTCTCTGTGTGTGTCTCTCTCTCTCTCTGCGTCTCTCCCTCCCTGTCTCTGTGTGTGTCTCGCTCTCTCTCTGTGTCTCTCCCTCCCTGTCTCTGTGTGTGTCTCTCTCTCTCTGTGTCTCTCCCTCCCTGACTCTGTGTGTGTCTCGCTCTCTCTCTGTGTCTCTCCCTCCCTGTCTCTGTGTGTCTCACTCTCTCTCTGTGTCTCTCCCTCCCTGTCTCTCTGTGTCTCTCTCCCTCCCTCTCTCTGTGTGTGTCTCGCTCTCTCTCTGTGTCTCTCCCTCCCTGTCTCTGTGTGTGTCTCTCTCTCTCTCTGCGTCTCTCCCTCCCTGTCTCTGTGTGTGTCTCGCTCTCTCTCTGTGTCTCTCCCTCCCTGTCTCTGTGTGTGTCTCTCTCTCTCTGTGTCTCTCCCTCCCTGACTCTGTGTGTGTCTCGCTCTCTCTCTGTGTCTCTCCCTCCCTGTCTCTGTGTGTCTCACTCTCTCTCTGTGTCTCTCCCTCCCTGTCTCTCTGTGTCTCTCTCTCTCCCTGTCTCTGTGTGTGTCTCGCTCTCTCTGTGTCTCTCCCTCCCTGTCTCTGTGTGTCTCTCCCTCCCTGTCTCTGTGTGTGTCTCGCTCTCTCTCTGTGTCTCTCCCTCCCTGTCTCTGTGTGTGTCTCGCTCTCTCTCTGTGTCTCTCCCTCCCTGTCTCTGTGTGTGTCTCACTCTCTCTCTGTGTCTCTCCCTCCCTGTCTCTCTGTGTGTCTCACTCTCTCTCTGTGTCTCCCCCTCCCTGTCTCTGTGTGTGTCTCACTCTCTCTCTGTGTCTCTCCCTCCCTGTCTCTGTGTGTGTCTCACTCTCTCTCTGTGTCTCTCCCTCCCTGTCTCTGTGTGTGTCTCACTCTCTCTGTGTCTCTCCCTCCCTGTCTCTGTGTGTGTCTCGCTCTCTCTGTGTCTCTCCCTCCCTGTCTCTGTGTGTGTCTCACTCTCTCTCTGTGTCTCTCCCTCCCTGTCTCTGTGTGTGTCTCACTCTCTCTCTCTGTGTCTCTCCCTCCCTGTCTCTGTGTGTGTCTCGCTCTCTCTCTCTGTGTCTCTCCCTCCCTGTCTCTGTGTGTGTCTCGCTCTCTCTGTGTCTCTCCCTCCCTGTCTCTGTGTGTGTCTCACTCTCTCTGTGTCTCTCCCTCCCTGTCTCTGTGTGTGTCTCACTCTCTCTCTGTGTCTCTCCCTCCCTGTCTCTGTGTGTGTCTCACTCTCTCTCTCTGTGTCTCTCCCTCCCTGTCTCTGTGTGTGTCTCGCTCTCTCTCTCTGTGTCTCTCCCTCCCTGTCTCTGTGTGTGTCTCGCTCTCTCTGTGTCTCTCCCTCCCTGTCTCTCTGTGTCTCTCCCTCCCTGTCTCTGTGTGTGTCTCGCTCTCTCTGTGTCTCTCCCTCCCTGTCTCTGTGTGTCTCTCCCTCCCTGTCTCTCTGTGTCTCTCCCTCCCTGTCTCTCTGTGTCTCGCTCTCTCTGTGTCTCTCCCTCCCTGTCTCTGTGTGTGTCTCTCTCTCTCTCTGTGTCTCTCCCTCCCTGTCTCTGTGTGTGTCTCTCTCTCTGTGTCTCTCCCTCCCTGACTCTGTGTGTGTCTCGCTCTCTCTGTGTGTGTCTCGCTCTCTCTCTGTGTCTCTCCCTCCCTGTCTCTGTGTGTGTCTCGCTCTCTCTCTGTGTCTCTCCCTCCCTGTCTCTGTGTGTGTCTCGCTCTCTCTCTGTGTCTCTCCCTCCCTGTCTCTGTGTGTGTCTCACTCTCTCTCTGTGTCTCTCCCTCCCTGTCTCTCTCTGTCTCTCCCTCCCTGTCTCTGTGTGTGTCTCACTCTCTCTCTGTGTCTCTCCCTCCCTGTCTCTGTGTGTCTCTCCCTCCCTGTCTCTGTGTGTGTCTCCCTCCCTGTCTCTGTGTGTGTCTCTCTCTCTCTCTGTGTCTCTCCCTCCCTGTCTCTCTGTGTCTCTCCCTCCCTGTCTCTCTGTGTCTCTCCCTCCCTGTCTCTGTGTGTGTCTCTCTCTCTCTCTCTGTGTCTCTCCCTCCCTGTCTCTGTGTGTCTCTCCCTCCCTGTCTCTCTCTGTGTCTCTCCCTCCCTGTCTCTGTGTGTGTCTCACTCTCTCTGTGTCTCTCCCTCCCTGTCTCTGTGTGTGTCTCACTCTCTCTCTGTGTCTCTCCCTCCCTGTCTCTGTGTGTGTCTCACTCTCTCTCTGTGTCTCTCCCTCCCTGTCTCTGTGTGTGTCTCACTCTCTCTCTGTGTCTCTCCCTCCCTGTCTCTGTGTGTCTCACTCTCTCTGTGTGTGTCTCTCCCTCCCTGTCTCTCTGTGTGTCTCTCCCTCTCTGTCTCTGTGTGTCTCACTCTCTCTGTGTCTCTCCCTCCCTGTCTCTCTGTGTCTCTCCCTCCCTCTCTCTGTGTGTGTCTCTCTCTCTCTGTGTCTCTCCCTCCCTGACTCTGTGTGTGTCTCGCTCTCTCTGTGTGTCTCTCCCTCCCTGTCTCTGTGTGTGTCTCACTCTCTCTCTCTGTGTCTCTCCCTCCCTGTCTCTGTGTGTCTCGCTCTCTCTGTGTGTCTCTCCCTCCCTGTCTCTGTGTGTGTCTCACTCTCTCTCTGTGTCTCTCCCTCCCTGTCTCTGGGTGTGTCTCACTCTCTCTGTGTGTCTCTCCCTCCCTGTCTCTGTGTGTGTCTCGCTCTCTCTGTATCTCTCTCCATCCTTGTCTCTATCTCCCTCTCTCCCTCTCCCTCCCTGTGTCCCTCTCTCTCCCTCCCTGTCTCTATCTCCCTCCCTGTCTCTATCTCCCTCTCCCTCTCTCTCCCTCCCTGTCTTTATCTCCCTCCCTGTCTCTATCTCCCTCTCTCTCCCTCCCTGTCTCTATCTCCCTCCCTGTCTCTATCTCCCTCTCCCTCCCTGTCTCCCTCTCCCTCCCTATCTCTATCTCCCTCTCTCCCTCCCTGTCTCTATCTCCCTCCCTGTCTCTGTGTCTCTCCCTCCCTGTCTCCCTCTCCCTCCCTGTCTCCCCACCTCCGTCTCTATCTCCCTCTCCCTCCCTGTCTCCCTCTCTCTTCCTCCCTGTCTCTATCTCCCTCTCCCTCCCTGTCTCCTTCTCACTCCCTCCCTGTCTCTATCTCCCTCTCCCTCCCTATCTCCCTCTCTGTCTCTATCTCCCTCTCCCTCCCTGTCTCTATCTCCCTCTCCCTCCCTGTCTCTATCTCTCTCCCTCCCTGTCTCTATCTCCCTCTCCCTCCCTGTCTCTATCTCCCTCTCCCTCCCTGTCTCCCTCTCCCTCCCTGTATCTATCTCCCTCTCCCTCCCTGTCTCTATCTCCCTCTCCCTCTCTGTGTGTGTCTCACTCTCTGTGTCTCTCCCTCCCTGTCTCTATCTCCCTCTCCCTCCCTCTTCCTCCCTGTCTCTATCGCCCTTTCTCTCTGTGTCTCTCCCTCCCTGTCTCTCTCCCTGTCTCTATCTCACTCCCTCCCTGTCTCCCTCTCTCTCCCTCCCTGTCTCTATCTCCCTCTCTCCCTCACTGTCTCTATCTCCCTCTCCCTCCCTGTCTCTATCTCCCTCTCCCTCCCTCTCCCTCCCTCCCTCTCCCTCCCTGTCTCTGTGTGTGCCTCACTCTCTCTGTGTCTCCCCCCCCCCCCCAACCCCCCTCAACCCCCTCCCCGTCTCTGTCTGCGCCTCAAACATCAACCACCCTCCGCCCGGCTACACCGAAAAACCCCAATCCGAGTGTTGGTGGGAGCCCGGAACGACGAGGCTAAATTAAAATAAAAAAACACCGGGAAAACACAGTGGTCTTTTGTAATCTGGGAAATCCAGTTATGATGGTGATCATCGCGAAGCAGTTCTCGGAAGGATTCCCGAGCCTCGGGACAATATCGCGTCCGGCCGTTTCAATCAGTCCTTGGTGTGACCTGGTGTTTCTCCCTCTCTGGGAGGGGGAGGTTAGAAGATGTCTCTCTTAAAGCTTGTGTTCCCATCGTCTCTCTCCTGGGAGCGAGATATCTCTCTCCCTCTTGACCTGTCCCTTATGTGGCTGGAGGGTCACTGGGCTACAGGACTGCCCTCAGGGATTTGGGGACAGCTCTGTCGATGGGCGCCTGGGAATCCTATCGTCCAGGTGGTGCCTCTGGGTTTCACCCTCGCGTTTGGTCAATGCGGAGGTATTCTGGGGGGGGGGGACACAGGCTCAAGGTTCCTCTGCTCCCCTCTGTGGGCGTGCTTTTCCCCACAGACCCACTCTCTCTCTCTCTCTGTGTCTCTCCCTCCCTGTCTCTGTGTGTCTCTCCCTCCCTGTCTCTGTGTGTGTCTCGCTCTCTCTGTGTCTCTCCCTCCCTGTCTCTCTGTGTGTCTCACTCTCTCTCTGTGTCTCCCCCTCCCTGTCTCTGTGTGTGTCTCGCTCTCTCTCTGTCTCTCCCTCCCTGTCTCTGTGTGTGTCTCGCTCTCTCTCTGTGTCTCTCCCTCCCTGTCTCTGTGTGTGTCTCGCTCTCTCTCTGTGTCTCTCCCTCCCTGTCTCTGTGTGTCTCTCCCTCCCTGTCTCTGTGTGTGTCTCACTCTCTCTCTGTCTCTCCCTCCCTGTCTCTGTGTGTGTCTCGCTCTCTCTCTGTGTCTCTCCCTCCCTGTCTCTGTGTGTCTCTCCCTCCCTGTCTCTGTGTGTGTCTCGCTCTCTCTGTGTCTCTCCCTCCCTGTCTCTCTGTGTGTCTCACTCTCTCTCTGTGTCTCCCCCTCCCTGTCTCTGTGTGTGTCTCACTCTCTCTCTGTGTCTCTCCCTCCCTGTCTCTGTGTGTGTCTCACTCTCTCTCTGTGTCTCTCCCTCAGTCTCTGTGTGTGTCTCACTCTCTCTCTGTGTCTCCCCCTCCCTGTGTCTGTGTGTGTCTCGCTCTCTCTGTGTCTTTCCCTCCCTGTCTCTCTGTGTCTCACTCTCTCTCTGTGTGTCTCTCCCTCCCTGTCTCTGTGTGGGTCTCCCTCTCTCTCTGTGTCTCTCCCTCCCTGTCTCTGTGTGTGTCTCGCGCTCTGTGTGTCTCTCCCTCCCTCCCTGTCTCTCTGTGTCTCACTCTCTCTCTGTGTCTCTCCCTCCCTGTCTCTGTGTGTGTCTCGCTCTCTCTGTGTCTCTCCCTCCCTGTCTCTGTGTGTCTCTCCCTCCCTGTCTCTGTGTGTGTCTCACTCTCTCTCTGTCTCTCCCTCCCTGTCTCTGTGTGTGTCTCGCTCTCTCTGTGTCTCTCCCTCCCGGTCTCTGTGTGTGTCTCGCTCTCTCTGTGTCTCTCCCTCCCTGTCTCTGTGTGTCTCTCCCTCCCTGTCTCTGTGTGTGTCTCACTCTCTCTCTGTCTCTCCCTCCCTGACTCTGTGTGTGTCTCGCTCTCTCTGTGTGTCACTCCCTCCCTCTCTCTGTGTGTGTCTCGCTCTCTCTCTGTGTCTCTCCCTCCCTGTCTCTGTGTGTGTCTCTCTCTCTCTCTGCGTCTCTCCCTCCCTGTCTCTGTGTGTGTCTCGCTCTCTCTCTGTGTCTCTCCCTCCCTGTCTCTGTGTGTGTCTCTCTCTCTCTGTGTCTCTCCCTCCCTGACTCTGTGTGTGTCTCGCTCTCTCTCTGTGTCTCTCCCTCCCTGTCTCTGTGTGTCTCACTCTCTCTCTGTGTCTCTCCCTCCCTGTCTCTCTGTGTCTCTCTCCCTCCCTCTCTCTGTGTGTGTCTCGCTCTCTCTCTGTGTCTCTCCCTCCCTGTCTCTGTGTGTGTCTCTCTCTCTCTCTGCGTCTCTCCCTCCCTGTCTCTGTGTGTGTCTCGCTCTCTCTCTGTGTCTCTCCCTCCCTGTCTCTGTGTGTGTCTCTCTCTCTCTGTGTCTCTCCCTCCCTGACTCTGTGTGTGTCTGGCTCTCTCTCTGTGTCTCTCCCTCCCTGTCTCTGTGTGTCTCACTCTCTCTCTGTGTCTCTCCCTCCCTGTCTCTCTGTGTCTCTCTCTCTCCCTGTCTCTGTGTGTGTCTCGCTCTCTCTGTGTCTCTCCCTCCCTGTCTCTGTGTGTCTCTCCCTCCCTGTCTCTGTGTGTGTCTCGCTCTCTCTCTGTGTCTCTCCCTCCCTGTCTCTGTGTGTGTCTCGCTCTCTCTCTGTGTCTCTCCCTCCCTGACTCTGTGTGTGTCTCACTCTCTCTCTGTGTCTCTCCCTCCCTGTCTCTCTGTGTGTCTCACTCTCTCTCTGTGTCTCCCCCTCCCTGTCTCTGTGTGTGTCTCACTCTCTCTCTGTGTCTCTCCCTCCCTGTCTCTGTGTGTGTCTCACTCTCTCTCTGTGTCTCTCCCTCCCTGTCTCTGTGTGTGTCTCACTCTCTCTGTGTCTCTCCCTCCCTGTCTCTGTGTGTGTCTCGCTCTCTCTGTGTCTCTCCCTCCCTGTCTCTGTGTGTGTCTCACTCTCTCTCTGTGTCTCTCCCTCCCTGTCTCTGTGTGTGTCTCACTCTCTCTCTCTGTGTCTCTCCCTCCCTGTCTCTGTGTGTGTCTCGCTCTCTCTCTCTGTGTCTCTCCCTCCCTGTCTCTGTGTGTGTCTCGCTCTCTCTGTGTCTCTCCCTCCCTGTCTCTGTGTGTGTCTCACTCTCTCTGTGTCTCTCCCTCCCTGTCTCTGTGTGTGTCTCACTCTCTCTCTGTGTCTCTCCCTCCCTGTCTCTGTGTGTGTCTCACTCTCTCTCTCTGTGTCTCTCCCTCCCTGTCTCTGTGTGTGTCTCGCTCTCTCTCTCTGTGTCTCTCCCTCCCTGTCTCTGTGTGTGTCTCGCTCTCTCTGTGTCTCTCCCTCCCTGTCTCTCTGTGTCTCTCCCTCCCTGTCTCTGTGTGTGTCTCGCTCTCTCTGTGTCTCTCCCTCCCTGTCTCTGTGTGTCTCTCCCTCCCTGTCTCTCTGTGTCTCTCCCTCCCTGTCTCTCTGTGTCTCGCTCTCTCTGTGTCTCTCCCTCCCTGTCTCTGTGTGTGTCTCTCTCTCTCTCTGTGTCTCTCCCTCCCTGTCTCTGTGTGTGTCTCTCTCTCTGTGTCTCTCCCTCCCTGACTCTGTGTGTGTCTCGCTCTCTCTGTGTGTGTCTCGCTCTCTCTCTGTGTCTCTCCCTCCCTGTCTCTGTGTGTGTCTCGCTCTCTCTCTGTGTCTCTCCCTCCCTGTCTCTGTGTGTGTCTCGCTCTCTCTCTGTGTCTCTCCCTCCCTGTCTCTGTGTGTGTCTCACTCTCTCTCTGTGTCTCTCCCTCCCTGTCTCTCTCTGTCTCTCCCTCCCTGTCTCTGTGTGTGTCTCACTCTCTCTCTGTGTCTCTCCCTCCCTGTCTCTGTGTGTGTCTCCCTCCCTGTCTCTGTGTGTGTCTCTCTCTCTCTCTGTGTCTCTCCCTCCCTGTCTCTCTGTGTCTCTCCCTCCCTGTCTCTCTGTGTCTCTCCCTCCCTGTCTCTGTGTGTGTCTCTCTCTCTCTCTCTGTGTCTCTCCCTCCCTGTCTCTGTGTGTCTCTCCCTCCCTGTCTCTCTCTGTGTCTCTCCCTCCCTGTCTCTGTGTGTGTCTCACTCTCTCTGTGTCTCTCCCTCCCTGTCTCTGTGTGTGTCTCACTCTCTCTCTGTGTCTCTCCCTCCCTGTCTCTGTGTGTGTCTCACTCTCTCTCTGTGTCTCTCCCTCCCTGTCTCTGTGTGTGTCTCACTCTCTCTCTGTGTCTCTCCCTCCCTGTCTCTGTGTGTCTCACTCTCTCTGTGTGTGTCTCTCCCTCCCTGTCTCTCTGTGTGTCTCTCCCTCTCTGTCTCTGTGTGTCTCACTCTCTCTGTGTCTCTCCCTCCCTGTCTCTCTGTGTCTCTCCCTCCCTCTCTCTGTGTGTGTCTCTCTCTCTCTGTGTCTCTCCCTCCCTGACTCTGTGTGTGTCTCGCTCTCTCTGTGTGTCTCTCCCTCCCTGTCTCTGTGTGTGTCTCACTCTCTCTCTCTGTGTCTCTCCCTCCCTGTCTCTGTGTGTCTCGCTCTCTCTGTGTGTCTCTCCCTCCCTGTCTCTGTGTGTGTCTCACTCTCTCTCTGTGTCTCTCCCTCCCTGTCTCTGGGTGTGTCTCACTCTCTCTGTGTGTCTCTCCCTCCCTGTCTCTGTGTGTGTCTCGCTCTCTCTGTATCTCTCTCCATCCTTGTCTCTATCTCCCTCTCTCCCTCTCCCTCCCTGTGTCCCTCTCTCTCCCTCCCTGTCTCTATCTCCCTCCCTGTCTCTATCTCCCTCTCCCTCTCTCTCCCTCCCTGTCTTTATCTCCCTCCCTGTCTCTATCTCCCTCTCTCTCCCTCCCTGTCTCTATCTCCCTCCCTGTCTCTATCTCCCTCTCCCTCCCTGTCTCCCTCTCCCTCCCTATCTCTATCTCCCTCTCTCCCTCCCTGTCTCTATCTCCCTCCCTGTCTCTGTGTCTCTCCCTCCCTGTCTCCCTCTCCCTCCCTGTCTCCCCACCTCCGTCTCTATCTCCCTCTCCCTCCCTGTCTCCCTCTCTCTTCCTCCCTGTCTCTATCTCCCTCTCCCTCCCTGTCTCCTTCTCACTCCCTCCCTGTCTCTATCTCCCTCTCCCTCCCTATCTCCCTCTCTGTCTCTATCTCCCTCTCCCTCCCTGTCTCTATCTCCCTCTCCCTCCCTGTCTCTATCTCTCTCCCTCCCTGTCTCTATCTCCCTCTCCCTCCCTGTCTCTATCTCCCTCTCCCTCCCTGTCTCCCTCTCCCTCCCTGTATCTATCTCCCTCTCCCTCCCTGTCTCTATCTCCCTCTCCCTCTCTGTGTGTGTCTCACTCTCTGTGTCTCTCCCTCCCTGTCTCTATCTCCCTCTCCCTCCCTGTCTCTATCGCCCTTTCTCTCTGTGTCTCTCCCTCCCTGTCTCTCTCCCTGTCTCTATCTCACTCCCTCCCTGTCTCCCTCTCTCTCCCTCCCTGTCTCTATCTCCCTCTCTCCCTCACTGTCTCTATCTCCCTCTCCCTCCCTGTCTCTATCTCCCTCTCCCTCCCTCTCCCTCCCTCCCTCTCCCTCCCTGTCTCTGTGTGTGCCTCACTCTCTCTGTGTCTCCCCCCCCCCCCAACCCCCCTCAACCCCCTCCCCGTCTCTGTCTGCGCCTCAAACATCAACCACCCTCCGCCCGGCTACACCGAAAAACCCCAATCCGAGTGTTGGTGGGAGCCCGGAACGACGAGGCTAAATTAAAATAAAAAAACACCGGGAAAACACAGTGGTCTTTTGTAATCTGGGAAATCCAGTTATGATGGTGATCATCGCGAAGCAGTTCTCGGAAGGATTCCCGAGCCTCGGGACAATATCGCGTCCGGCCGTTTCAATCAGTCCTTGGTGTGACCTGGTGTTTCTCCCTCTCTGGGAGGGGGAGGTTAGAAGATGTCTCTCTTAAAGCTTGTGTTCCCATCGTCTCTCTCCTGGGAGCGAGATATCTCTCTCCCTCTTGACCTGTCCCTTATGTGGCTGGAGGGTCACTGGGCTACAGGACTGCCCTCAGGGATTTGGGGACAGCTCTGTCGATGGGCGCCTGGGAATCCTATCGTCCAGGTGGTGCCTCTGGGTTTCACCCTCGCGTTTGGTCAATGCGGAGGTATTCTGGGGGGGGGACACAGGCTCAAGGTTCCTCTGCTCCCCTCTGTGGGCGTGCTTTTCCCCACAGACCCACTCTCTGTGTGTGTGTCTCTCTCTGTCCCCCCCCCTCACTGTCCCTCTCCCTCTCTGTTCCCCTCCTTGTCTCTATCTCCCTCTCCCTCCCTTTCTCTATCTCCCTCTCCCTCCCTGTCTCTGTGTGTGTCTCGCTCTCTGTGTCTCTCCCTCCCTGTCTCTCTCTGTGTCTTTCCCTCCCTGTCTCTGTGTGTGTCTCACTCTCTCTCTGTGTCTCTCCCTCCCTGTCTCTGTGTGTCTCTCCCTCCCTGTCTCTGTGTGTGTCTCGCTCTCTCTGTGCCTCTCCCTCCCTGTCTCTGGGTGTGTCTCTCCCTCCCTGTCTCTGTGTCTCTCCCTCCCTGTCTCTGTGTGTGTCTCACTCTCTCTGTGTGTGTCTCTCCCTGTCTCTCTCTGTGTCTCTCCCTCCCTGTCTCTGTGTGTGTCTCACTCTCTCTGTGTCTCTCCCTCCCTGTCTCTGTGTGTGTCTCACTCTCTCTCTGTGTCTCTCCCTCCCTGTCTCTGTGTGTGTCTCGCTCTCTCTGTCTCTCCCTCCCTGTCTCTGTGTGTGTCTCGCTCTCTCTGTGTCTCTCCCTCCCTGTCTCTATCTCCCTCTCCCTCCCTTTACCTGTGTGTGTCTTTCCCTCCATATGTCTGTGTGTCTTGCTCTCTCTGTGTGTCTCCCCTCCCTGTCTCTATCTCTCTCCCTGTCCCCCTTCTCTCTCCCTCCCTGTCTCCCTCTCCCTCCCTGTCTCTATCTCCCTCTCTCTCCCTCCCTGTCTCTATCTCCCTCTCTCTCCCTCCCTGTCTCTATCTCCCTCTCCCTCCCTGTCTCTGTGTGTCTCTCCCTCCCTGTCTCTGTGTGTCTCACTCTCTCTGTCTCTCCCTCAGTCTCTGTGTGTGTCTCGCTCTCTCTGTGTGTCTCTCCCTCCCTGTCCCTGTGTGTGTCTCGCTCTCTCTCTGTGCCTCTCCCTCCCTGTCTCTGTGTGTCTCTCCCTCCCTGTCTCTCTCTGTGTCTCTCCCTCCCTGTCTCTGTGTGTGTCTCACTCTCTCTCTGTGTGTCTCTCCCTCCCTGTCTCTGTGTGTGTCTCACTCTCTCTCTATGTCTCTCCCTCCCTGTCTCTGTGTGTGTCTCACTCTCTCTCTGTGTCTCTCCCTCCCTGTCTCTGTGTGTGTCTCGCTCTCTCTCTGTCTCTGTGTGTGTCTCACTCTCTCTCTGTGTCTCTCCCTCCCTGTCTCTGTGTGTCTCTCCCTCCCTGTCTCTGTGTGTCTCTCCCTCCCTGTCTCTGTGTGTCTCACTCTCTCTCTGTGTCTCTCCCTCCCTGTCTCTGTGTGTGCCTCACTCTGTGTCTCTGGTTGTGTCTCACTCTCTGTGTCTCTCCCTCCCTATCTCTGTGTGTCTCTCTCCCTCCCTGTCTCTCTCCCTCCCTGTCTCTATCTCTCTCTCCCTCCCTTTCTCTAACTCCCTCTCCCTCCCTGTCTCTGTGTGTCTCGCTCTCTCTGTGTCTCTCCCTCCCTGTCTCTGTGTCTCTCTCCCTCCTTGTCTCTATCTCCCTCTCCCTCCCTTTCTCTATCTCCCTCTCCCTCCCTGTCTCTGTGTGTGTCTCACTCTCTCTCTGTGTCTCTCCCTCCCTGTCTCTCTGTGTGTCTCACTCTCTCTCTGTGTGTCTCTCCCTCCCTGTCTCTGTGTGTCTCGCTCTCTCTGTGTCTCTCCCTCCCTGTCTCTGTGTGTGTCTCACTCTCTCTCTCTGTCTCTCCCTCCCTGTCTCTCTGTGTGTCTCACTCTCTCTCTGTGTCTCTCCCTCCCTGTCTCTGTATGTGTCTCTCCCTCCCTGTCTCTGGGTGTGTCTCACTCTCTCTCTGTGTCTCTCCCTCCCTGTCTCTCTGTGTGTGTCTCACTCTCTCTCTGTGTGTCTCTCCCTCCCTGTCTCTGTGTGTCTCGCTCTCTCTGTGTCTCTCCCTCCCTGTCTCTGTGTGTGTCTCACTCTCTCTCTCTGTCTCTCCCTCCCTGTCTCTCTGTGTGTCTCACTCTCTCTCTGTGTCTCTCCCTCCCTGTCTCTGTATGTGTCTCTCCCTCCCTGTCTCTGTGTGTGTCTTGCTCTCTCTCTGTGTCTCTCCCTCCCTGTCTCTGTGTGTCTCTCGCTCTCTGTCTCTGTGTGTGTCTCACTCTCTCTCTCTGTGTCTCTCCCTCCCTCAGTCTCTGTGTGTGTCTCTCTCTCTCTCTCTGTGTCTCTCCCTCCCTGTCTCTGTGTGTCTCTCCCTCCCTGTCTCTGTGTGTGTCTCACTCTCTCTCTGTGTCTCTCCCTCCCTGTCTCTGTGTGTGTCTCACTCGCTCTCTGTGTCTCTCCCTCCCTCAGTCTCTGTGTGTGTCTCACTCTCTCTCTCTGTGTCTCTCCCTCCCTGTCTCTGTGTGTCTCTCCCTCCCTGTCTCTGTGTGTGTCTCACTCTCTCTCTGTGTCTTTCCCTCCCTGTCTCTATGTGTGTCTCACTCTCTCTCTGTGTCTCTCCCTCCCTGTCTCTGTGTGTGTCTCGCTCTCTCTGTGTCTCTCCCTCCCTGTCTCTGTGTGTGTCTCGCTCTCTCTGTGTGTGTCTCTCCCTCCCTGTCTCTGGGTGTGTCTCTCCCTCCCTGTCTCTCTGTGTCTCTCCCTCCCTGTCTCTGTGTGTCTCACTCTCTCTCTGTGCCTCTCCCTCCTTGTCTCTGTGTGTGTCTCTCCCTCCCTGTCTCTCTGTGTCTCTCCATCCCTGTCTCTGTGTGTCTCACTCTCTCTCTGTGCCTCTCCCTCCTTGTCTCTGTGTGTGTCTCTCCCTCCCTGTCTCTGTGTGTCTCACTCTCTCTCTGTGCCTCTCCCTCCCTGTCTCTGTGTGTGTCTCTCCCTCCCTGTCTCTGTGTGTCTCTCCCTCCCTGTCTCTCTGTGTGTCTCACTCTCTCTCTGTGTCTCTCCCTCCCTGTCTCTGTGTGTCTCTCCCTCCCTGTCTCTGTGTGTGTCTTGCTCTCTCTCTGTCTCTGGGTGTGTCTCGCGCTCTCTCTGTGTCTCACTCTCTCTCTGTGTCTCTCCCTCCCTGTCTCTGTGTATGTCTCACTCTCTCTGTGTCTCGCTCTCTCTCTGTGTCTCTCCCTCTCTGTGTGTGTCTCACTCTCTCTGTGTGTCTCACTCTCTCTCTGTGTGTCTCTCCCTCCCTGTCTCTATCTCCCTCTCCCTCCCTGTCTCCCTCCCTGTCTCTATCTCCCTCTCCCTCCCTGTCTCTGTGTGTGTCTCACTCTCTCTCTGTGTCTCTCCCTCCCTGTCTCTGTGTGTGTCTCGCTCTCTCTGTGTCTCTCCCTCCCTGTCTCTGTGTGTGTCTCGCTCTCTCTGTGTCTCTCCCTCCCTGTCTCTGTGTGTCTCTCCCTCCCTGTCTCTGTGTGTGTCTCGCTCTCTCTGTGTCTCTCCCTCCCTGTCTCTGTGTGTGTCTCACTCTCTCTCTGTGTCTCTCCCTCCCTGTCTCTGTGTGTCTCGCTCTCTGTGTCTCTCCCTCCCTGTCTCTGTGTGTGTCTCAGTCTCTCTCTGTGTCTCTCCCTCCCTGTCTCTGTGTGTGTCTCTCTCTCCCTGTCTCTGTGTGTGACTCACTCTCTCTCTGTGTCTCTCCCTCCCTGTCTCTGAGTGTGTCTCACTCTCTCTGTGTCTCTCCCTCTCTGTCTCTATCTCCCTCTCCCTCCCTGTCTCCCTCTCTCTCTCTCCCTGTCTCCCTCCCTGTCTCTATCTCCCTCTCCCTCACTGTCTCTATCTCCCTCTCCCTCCCTGTCTCTATCTCCCTCTCCCTCCCTCTCCCTCCCTCCCTCTCCCTCCCTGTCTCTGTGTGTCCCTCACTCTCTCTGTGTCTCCCCCCCCAACCCCCCTCAACCCCCTCCCCGTCTCTGTCTGCGCCTCAAACATCACCCACCCTCCGCCCGGCTACACCGAAAAACCCCAATCCGAGTGTTGGTGGGAGCCCGGAACGACGAGGCTAAATTAAAATAAAAAAACACCGGGAAAACACAGTGGTCTTTTGTAATCTGGGAAATCCAGTTATGATGGTGATCATCGCGAAGCAGTTCTCGGAAGGATTCCCGAGCCTCGGGACAATATCGCGTCCGGCCGTTTCAATCAGTCCTTGGTGTGACCTGGTGTTTCTCCCTCTCTGGGAGGGGGAGGTTAGAAGATGTCTCTCTTAAAGCTTGTGTTCCCATCGTCTCTCTCCTGGGAGCGAGATATCTCTCCCCCTCTTGACCTGTCCCTTATGTGGCTGGAGGGTCACTGGGCTACAGGACTGCCCTCAGGGATTTGGGGACAGCTCTGTCGATGGGCGCCTGGGAATCCTATCGTCCAGGTGGTGCCTCTGGGTTTCACCCTCGCGTTTCGTCAATGGGGAGGTATTCTGGGGGGGGGTGACACAGGCTCAAGGTTCCTCTGCTCCCCTCTGTGGGCGTGCTTTTCCCCACAGACCCACTCTCTCTGTGTGTGTCTCTCTCTCTGTCTGTCTCTCTCTCTGTCCTCCCCACCCCATCCTCTCTCTCTCTCTCTCTCTGTGTTTCCCCCCCTCTCTCTCTCTGTCCCCCTTTCCCTCTCTCACTGTCCCTCTCCCTCCCTCTCTCTCAATGTCTCTCTCTCAGTCCCTCTCTCTCCCTGTCTCCCCACCCCTCGCTGTCCCCCTCCTCTCGCTGTCCATAAGACACAGGAGTGGCAGTAAGGCCATTCGGCCCATCGAGTCCACCCCACCATTCGATCCTGGCTGATGGTCATTCCAACCCCGACTTCCCCACATTCTCCCTTTACTCCCCGAGACAACAAGAATCTATCAATCTCGGCCTCGAAGACATTTAGCGTCCCCGGCCTCCACTGCACTCTGCGGCAATGAATTCCACAGACCCCAACGCTCTCTGGCTGAAGAAATGTCTCTGTATTTCTGTTCGGAATTGACCCCCCCCCGCTCTCTCTCATTCTCAGGCTGCGTCCACGGGTCCGAGTCCCTCCCGCCCCCCGCCTCACGGAAACAATTTCCCAGCCTCCACCCTCTCCAAGCCGTGTATTATCTTGTAAGTTTCTATCAGATCTCCCCTTAAATCTCCGAAACTCCACTGACTGCAATCCCAGGATCCCCAGCCGTTCCTCGTACGTTAGACCTACCATTCCAGGGATCATCCGTGTGGATCTCCCCTGGACACGATCCAGTGCCAGTATGTCCCTCCTGGACACAGTACTCCAAATGGGGCCTAACCAGAGCTTTATAAAGTCTCAGTGGCACAACGGTGCTTTTATATTCCAACCCTCTTGAGATAATTGCCCCCTCTCTCTCTCTCTTACTATCCCCCTCTCTCACAGTCCCCCCTCTCTCTCTCTCACTGTCCCCTTCTCTCTCTCACTGTCCCCCCCTCTCTCTCACTGTCCCCCCCTCTCTCTCTCACAGTCCCCCCTCTCTCTCTCACTGTCCCCCCCCTCTCTCTCACTGTCCCCCCTCTCTCTCTCACTGTCCCCCCCCTCTCTCTCACTATCCCCCTCTCTCTCGCTGTCCCCCCTCTCTCTCTCACTGTCCCCTTCTCTCTCTCACTGTCCCCCCTCTCTCACTGTCCCCCTCTCTCTCTCACTGTCCCCTTCTCTCTCTCACTGTCCCCCCCTCTCTCTCTCACTGTCCCCCTCTCTCTCTCACTGTCCCCCCTCTCTCTCTCACTGTCCCCCTCTCTCTCACTGTCCCCCCCTCTCTCTCACTGTCCCCCCTCTCTCTCTCACTGTCCCCCCTCTCTCTCTCACTGTCCCCCCTCTCTCTCAGTCCCCCCCCTCTCTCACTGTCCCCCCTCTCTCTCTCACTGTCCCCCCTCTCTCTCAGTCCCCCTCTCTCTCTCACTGTCCCCCCTCTCTCTCTCACTGTCACCCCCTCTCTCTCACTGTCCCCCCCCTCTCTCTCACTGTCCCCCCCTCTCTCTCTGTCCCCCCTCTCTCTCACTGTCCCCCCCCTCTCTCTCACTGTCCCCCCTCTCTCTCTCACTGTCCCCCCCTCTCTCTCACTGTCCCCTTCTCTCTCTCACTGTCCCCCCCTCTCTCTCACTGTCCCCCCCCTCTCTCTCACTGTCCCCTTCTCTCTCTCACTGTCCCCCCCTCTCTCTCACTGTCCCCCCTCTCTCTCTCACTGTCCCCCCCTCTCTCTCTCACTGTCCCCCCTCTCTCTCTCACTGTCCCCCCTCTCTCACTGTCCCCCTCTCTCTCTCACTGTCCCCCCTCTCTCTCTCACTGTCCCCCCTCTCTCACTGTCCCCCCCTCTCTCTCACTGTCCCCCCTCTCTCTCTCACTGTCCCCCCTCTCTCTCTCACTGTCCCCTCTCCCTCTCACTGCCCCCCCCTCTCTCTCTGTCCCCCCCCTCTGTCACAGTCCCTCTCTCTCTCGCTGTCCCCCCTCTCCCTCACTGTCCCTCTCTCTCTCTCTCACACTGTCCCTCTCTCTCTGTCCCCCTCTCTCTCACTGTCCCCCCTCTCTCTCACTGTCCCCTCTCCCTCTCACTGCCCCCCCCTCTCTCTCTGTCCCCCCCCTCTGTCACAGTCCCTCTCTCTCTCGCTGTCCCCCCTCTCCCTCACTGTCCCTCTCTCTCTCTCTCACACTGTCCCTCTCTCTCTGTCCCCCCTCTCTCTCACTGTCCCCCCTCTCTCTCACTGTCCCTGTCCCCCCTCTCTCTCAGTCCACCCCTCTCTCTCTCACTGTCCCCCCCTCTCTATCACAGTCACCCCCTCTCTCAGTCCCCCCTCTCTCTCTCACTGTCTCCCCCTCTCTCTCTCTCACTGTCTCCCCCCCTCTCCCACTCCATCTCTCTCTCTCTCTCTCTCTCTCTCTGTCTGTCTGTCTGCCTCTCTCTCTCCCTCTCTCTCACGGTGACACACAGCACCAGGGTAACCAGTTTCGATTCCCGCCTCAGGCGACTGACTGTGTGGAGTTTGCACATTCTCCCCGTGTCTGCGTGGGTTTCCTCCGGTTGCTCCGGTTCCCTCCCACAGTCCAAAGATGTGTAGGTTCGGTGAATCGGCCACGCTAAATTGCCCGTAGTGTTCGGTGAAGGGGTAAAATGTAGGGGAACGGGTCTGGGTGGGTTACTCTTCGGTGGGTCGGTGTGGACTTGTTGGGCCGAAGGGCCTGTTTCCACACTGTAGGGAATCTTATCTACTCTCCCCGGAGGGAGTGTGGGCCTACATTTTCCTAGAGTTGGCATCCCCGAGAGAGAGAGGGGGAGTGTTAGCCTAAATTTCCTAAAGTTGGCGTCCCGAGAGAGAGAGAGGGAATGTGGGCCTACATTTTCCTAGAGTTGGCGTCCCCGAGAGAGAGAGAGGGGCAGTGTGGGCCTACATTTTCTTAGAGTTGGCGTCCCCGAGAGAGAGAGAGAGGGAGTGTGGGCCTACATTTTCCTAAAGTTGGCGTCCCCAAGAGAGAGAGGGGGGGAAGTGTGGGCCTACATTTTCCTAGAGTTAGCGTCCCCGAGAGAGAGAGAGAGAGGGGGGAGTGTGGGCCTACATTTTCCTAGAGTTTGCCGTCCCCGAGAGAGAGAGAGGGAATGTGGGCCTACATTTTCCTAGAGTTGGCGTCCCCGAGAGAGAGAGAGAGAGGGGGAGTGTGGGCCTACATTTTCCTAGAGTTGGCGTCCCCGAGAGAGAGAGAGAGAGAGGGAGTGTGGGCCTACACTTTTCTAGAGTTAGCGTCCCCGAGAGAGAGAGAGGGGGGGGGAGTGTGGGCCTACATTTTCCTAGAGTTGCCGTCCCCGAGAGAGAGAGAGGGAATGTGGGCCTACATTTTCTAGAGTTGGCGTCCCCGAGAGAGAGAGAGAGAGGGGGAGTGTGGGCCTACATTTTCTTAGAATTGCCGTCCCCGAGAGAGAGAGAGAGGGAGTGTGGGCCTACACTTTTCTAGAGTTAGCGTCCCCGAGAGAGAGAGAGGGGGGGGGAGTGTGGGCCTACATTTTCCTAGAGTTGCTGTCCCCGAGAGAAGAGAGAGGAAGTGTGGGCCTACATTTTCCTAGAGTTGGCGTCCCCGAGAGAGAGAGAGAGAGAGAGAGAGAGAGAGAGGGAATGTGGGCCTACATTTTCCTAGAGTTGGCGTCCCCGAGAGAGAAGGGGGGAATGTGGGCCTACACTTTCCTAGAGTTGGCGTCCCCGAGAGAGGGGGAATGTGGGCCTACACTTTCCTAGAGTTGGCCTCCCCGAGAGAGAGAGAGAGAGAGAGAGAGAGAGAGAGGAGGGAGCACCGGCCTAAATTTTCCTCCAGTTGGTGTGCCCGATCAGGTGCAGGCTGAGGGTGTCCTCGGCCTGGCTGACGTACTTGCCGCGCTCCGGCGCGGGCAGCAGGTCGTCGATCTTGACGTCCTGCCAGTGCGGCACGTTGAAGGTCTTGAGGTCGCACACCAGCCACCGGCCGGCCAGGAAGCGGTGGAACAGCACGCTGACCTGGTGCTCGTGGGTGGCCTTGCTGCCCGAGTGGCAGCGCACGATCTTGCAGTGCAGCGCCGCGCGGTCGTTGTCCTTCAGCACCCTCTCGTAGAGGCCTGGGCAGCAGCAGCAGCGGCGCTTGGCGCCCGGGGGGGCGGGGAGCCGCACGCTCCCCCTCACGGGCCGCTCCTCTTGCACTACCAGCCGCTCGCCCTTGGGGTGGAAGGTCAGGAACCACTTGGACTGCACCCGGAACCCGGAGGTGGTGAACTCCTTGCACAGCACGGTCTTGGTGAGGGAGCTGAAGAAATCCAGGCGCCAGGGGGCGCCCCAGGGCCGGCCGGTGTAGAGCCGCTGGCAGAGGGGCCTAGAGTCTAGGCCGTGCAGCCGCGAGACGGCCTCCTTGCCCAGCACGCTCTCCCGGCTCACCCCCAGGCCCTGGGCCCGGGCCAGCTGGGCGAGGAGCTCGCCGGGGGAGCCGGGCTCGGCCTGCAGCTCCTCCAGCTCCGGGCCGCTCATCTGGGGGTAGCGCAGCAGGGGGAGGAGGCCCGGCGCCGACTCCGGCCGGCCCTCCAGCCAGCGCAGCACGTGGCGGGCCAGCGCCAGCTCGCTCTCCACCACCAGGTCCGAGCGGCGCAGCAGGGCGGCCAACTGGGCCTGCTCTAGGCCCCGCCACTGCTCCCGGTCGCCGAGGGCGACCGCCTCCAGGTTGTGGGCCAGGAAGTCGTCGCAGGCCCGCTCCAGGGCGGGGAGGCCGGCAAACAGGGCGTAGCGGCGCCACCCCAGGGCCAGGCCCCGCGCCCCGGCCTCCGGCACCCGCTCCAGGAGGAATCGGTCGCAGGCCGCCCTCAGCGCCGGGGCGTCGTACTTCTCCGCCAGGGAGCGGAGGGCCAGGGCGTTGCCCACCCCCAGCTCCAGCCGGCCGGTGTAGAGGTACCGCAAGAACTCCGGGAAGCGGGCGGCCCCCCCTCGTCTTCCTCGGTCAGCCTCACCAAAGGGGGGGGGCCCGCCCCCGCCCCGCTCCCCTCCCCCGGCCTGCCGTCCGCCCAGCGGCCCCCCCACAGCATGGCGCGGAAGACGGCGCTGCCCAGCGCCAGGACGAAGCGGTGGGCGGGGGAACGGGGCCCCCCCGTTGACCGGCCAGCCGCACGTCGGCGAGCATCCTCGCTCAGGTACAGCGAGGACAGCGAGGACACCAGGTGGGCTGGTGGGCGAGGGCTTCCGTGGCCGAAGAGCCGTCCGTCGCCGTCGTCATGGGAGCCACCGTCATGGCCGCCGCCGTCATGGCCGCCGCTGAGCATGGGGAGGAGAGGAGAGGAGGGGAGGGGTTAGCCGCGACCACCAGGACGGTCCCCCTCCCACCTCACTCGACCTCCCCCTCCTCCTTCACTCCACCTCGCCCCCT
>NW_027310219.1:26319-73249 GCF_047496795.1 Chiloscyllium punctatum | reverse complement strand
GGAGGTGCATATTAAAGGGGAGGGGGTGCACATTAAAGGGGAGGGGATGTATATTAAATGGGAGGGGATGTATATTAAAGGGGATGGGGTGTATATTAAAGGGGAGAGGGTGTATATTAACAGGGAGGTTTATATTAAAGGTGGGGTGTATATTAAAGGGGAGGGGTGAATATTAAAGGGGAGGGGTGTATATTAAAGGGGAGCGGGTGTATATTAAAGGGGAGGGGTGTATATTAACGGGGAGGTTTATATTAAAGGGAGGGGTGTATATTAAAGGGGAGGTTTATATTAAAGGGAGGGGTGTATATTAAAGGGGATGTGTATATTAAAGGGGAGGGGGTGTATATTAAAGGGGAGGGGGTGTATATTAAAGGAGAGGTGAATATTAAAGGGGAGGGGTGAATATTAAAGGGGAGGGGTGAATATTAAAGGGGAGATGTATATTAAAGGGGAGGGGGTGTATATTAAGGGGAGGTGTATATTAAAGGGGAGGGGGTGTATATTAAAGGAGAGGTGAATATTAAAGGGGAGGTGTATATTAAAGGGGGGTGTATATTAAAGAGAGGGGGTGTATATTAAAGGGGAGGGGGTGTATATTAAAGGGGAGGTGTTTATTAAAGGGGATGGGGTGTATATTAAAGGGGAGGGGTGTATATTAAAGGGGAGGTGAATATTAAAGGGGAGGTTTATATTAAAGGGGAGGAAGTTGTATATTAAAGGGGAGGCGTATATTAAAGGGGAGGAGGTGAATATTAAAAGGGAGGGGGTGTATATTAAAGGGGAGGTGTATATTAAAGGGGAAGGGTGTATATTAAAAGGGAGGTGGTGAATATGAAAGGGGAGGGGGTGTATATTAAAGGGGTGGTGAATATTAAAGGGGAGGGGGTGTATATTAAAGGGGAGGTGTATATTAAAGGGGAGGGGTGTATATTAAAGGGGAGGTGAATATTAAAGGGGAGGTTTATATTAAAGGGGAGGAAGTTGTATATTAAAGGGGAGGCGTATATTAAAGGGGAGGAGGTGAATATTAAAGGGGAGGTGAATATTAAAGGGGAGGTGTATATCAAAGGGGTTGGTGGTGTATATTAAAAGGGAGTGGGCGTATATTAAAGGGGAGGTGAATATTAAAGGGGAGGGGGTGTATATTAAAGGGGAGGTTTATATTAAATGGGAGGGGGTGTATATTAAAGGGGAGAGGGTGTGTATTAAAGGGGAGGTGCATATTAAAGGGGAGGGGGTGTATATTAAAGGGGAGGGGTGAATATTAAAGGAGGTTTATATTAAAGGGGAGGGGGGTTGAATATTAAATGGGAGGAGGTGTATATTAAAGGGGAGGTGTATATTAAAGGGGAGGGGGTGTACATTAAAGGGGAGACGTATATTAAAGGGGAGGGGGTGAATATTGAAGGTGAGGTGTTTATTAAAGGGGAGGGAGTGAATATTGAAGGCGAGGTGTTTATTAAAAGGGAGGGGGTGTATTTTAAAGGGGAGGTGTATATTAAAGGGGAGGGAGTGTATATTAAAGTGGAGGTGTTTATTAAAGGGGAGGGGGTGAATATTAAAGGGGAGGTTTATATTAAAGGGGAAGGGGTGAATATTAAAGGGGAGGTTTATATTAAAGGGGAGGTTTATATTAAAGGGGAGGGGATGTATATTAAAGGGGAGGTGTACATTAAAGGGGTGCGGGTGAATATTAAAGGGGAGGGGGGTGTATATTAAAGGAGAGGTGTATTTTAAAGTGGAGGGGGTGTATATTAAAGGGGAGGGGTGTATATTAAAGGGGAGGTTTATATTAAAGGTGTGGGTGTATTTATTAAAGGGGAGGAGTTGTATATTAAAGGGGAGGGGGTGTATATTAAAGGGGAGGTTTATATTAAAGGGGAGGTGTATATTAAAGGGAAGGGGGCGTATATTAAAGGGGAGGTGATGTGTATTAAAGAGGAGGGGGTGAATATTAAAGGGGGGTGTATATTAAAGGGGAGGGGGTGTATATTAACGGGGAGGAGTATATTAAAGGGGAGGGGGTGTATATTAAAGGGGAGGGGATGTATATTAAAGGGGAGGTGTACATTAAAGGGGTGCGGGTGTATATTAAAGTGGAGGGGGTTTATATTAAAGGGGAGGTGTACATTAAAGGGGTGCGGGTGTATATTAAAGTGGAGGGGGTTTATATTAAAGGGGAGGTGTACATTAAAGGGGTGCGGGTGTATATTAAAGTGGAGGGGGTGTATATTAAAGGGGAGGGGTGTATATTAAAGGGGAGGTTTATATTAAAGGTGTGGGTGTATTTATTAAAGGGGAGGAGTTGTATATTAAAGGGGAGGGGGTGTATATTAAAGGGGAGGTTTATATTAAAGGTGTGGGTGTATTTATTAAAGGGGAGGAGGTGTATATTAAAGGGGAGGGGGTGAATATTAAAGGGGAGGTTTATATTAAAGGGGAGGTGTATATTAAAGGGGAGGGGATGTATATTAAAGGGGAGGGGGGTGTATATTAAAGGGGAGGGGGTGAATATTAAAGGAGAGGTGTATATTAAAGGGGAGGGGGTGTATATTAAAGGGGAGGGAGTGAATATTAAAGGGGAGAGGGTGTATATTAAAGGGGAGAGGGTGTATATTAAAGGGGAGGTGCATATTAAAGTGGAGGGGGTTTATATTAAAGGGGAGGGGGCATGTATTAAAGGGAGTGGTGTATATTAAAGGGGAGGGGGTGTATATTAAAGGGGGGGTGTATATTAAAGGGAAGGGGGCGTATATTAAAGGGGAGGTGATGTGTATTAAAGAGGAGGGGGTGTATATTAAAGGGGAGGGGGTGTATATTAACGGGGAGGAGTATATTAAAGGGGAGGGGGTGTATATTAAAGGGGAGTGGGTGTACATTTACGGGGAGGTTGATATTAAAGGGGGGTATATATTAAAGGGGAGGGGGTGTATATTAAAGGGGAGGTGTATAATAAAGGGGAGGTTTATATTAATGGGTAATGGGGTGTATATTAAAGGTGAGGTATATATTAAAGGGGAGGGGTGTATATTAAATGGGAGGGGCGTATTTTAAAGAGGGGGTGTATATTAAAGGGGAGGTGATGTGTATTAAAGAGGAGAGGGTGAATATTAATGGGGGGGTGTATATTAAAGGGGTGGGGCGTATATTAAAGGGGAGGTGATGTGTACTAAAGGGGAGGGAGTAAATATTAAAGGGGAGAGGGTGTATATTAAAGGGGAGGTTCATATTAAAGGTGAGGGGGTGTATATTAAAGGGGAGGGGGCATATATTAAAGGGAGTAGTGTATATTAAAGGTGTGGGGGTGTATATTAAAGGGGTGGGGGTGTATATTAAAGGGGGGGTGTATATTAAAGGGGAGGGGGCGTATATTAAAGGGGAGGGGGTGTATATTAAAGGGGAGGTGATGTGTATTAAAGAGGAGGGGTGAATATTAAAGGGGGGGTGTATATTAAAGGGGAGAGGGTGTATATTAAAGGGGAGGTGCATATTAAAGGGGAGGGGATGTATATTAAATGGGAGGGGATGTATATTAACGGGGAGGTTTATATTAAAGGGGGGTGTATATTAAAGGGGAGGGGTGTATATTAAAGGGGAGGTGGTGTATATTAAAGGGGAGGTGTATAATAAAGGGGAGGTTTATATTAATGGGGATGGGGTGTATATTAAAGGTGAGGTATATATTAAATGGGAGGGGCGTATTTTAAAGAGGGGGTGTATATTAAAGGGGGGGCGTATATTAAAGTGGAGGGTGTGTATATTAAAGGGGAGGTGTATATTAAAGGGGATGGGGTGTATATTAAAGGTGAGGTATATATTAAAGGTGAGGGGGTGTATATTAAAGGGGAGGGGGTGTATATTAAAGGGGAGGGGGTGTATATTAAAGGGGAGGTAATGCGTATTAAAGAGGAGGGGGTAAATATTAAAGGGGGGTGTATATTAAAGGGGTGGGGGCGTACATTAAAGGCGAGGTGATGTGTATTAAAGGGGAAGGAGTGAATATTAAAGGGGAGAGGGTGTACAGTAACGGGGTGGAGTATATTAAAGGGGAGGGGGTGTATATTAACGGGGAGGTTTATATTAAGGGGGGGGTGTATATTAAAGGGGAGGGGGTGAATATTAAAGGGGTGTATATTAAAGGGGAGGGGGTGAATATTAAAGGGGAGGTGAATATTAAAGTGGAGGTTTATATTAAAGGTGAGGTGTGTATTAAAATTGTGGGTGTATTTATTAAAGGGGAGGGGATGTATATTATAGGGGAGGGGGTGTATATTAAAGGGGAGGGAGTGAATATTAAAGGGGAGAGAGTGTACATTAACGGGGAGGAATATATTAAAGGGGAGGGGGTGTATATAAAAGGGGAGAGGGTGTGTATTAAAGGGGGGTGCATATTAAAGGGAGGGGGCGTATATTAAAGGGGAGGGGGCGAATATTAAAGGGGAGGTGTATATTAAAGGGGAGGGGGTGTATATTAAAGGGGAGGTGATGTGTATGAAAGAGGAGGGGGTGAATATTAAAGGGGGGTGTATATTAAAGGGGAGGGGGTGTATATTAACGGGGAGGAGTATATTAAAGGGGAGGGGGTGTATATTAAAGGGGAGTGGGTGTACATTAACGGGGAGGTTTATATTAAAGGGGAGGTTTATATTAAAGGGGAGAGGGTGTATATTAAAGGGGAGGTGTATATTAAAGGGGAGAGGGTGTATATTAAAGGGGAGGTGTATATTAAAGGTTAGGGGGTGTATATTAAAGGGGAGAGGGTGTATATTAAAGGGGAGGTGTATATTAAAGGGGAGGGGGTGAATATTAAAGGGGAGGTGAATATTAAAGTGGAGGTTTATATTAAAGGTGAGGTGTGTATTAAAGGTGTGGGTGTATTTATTAAAGGGGAGGGGATGTATATTATAGGGGAGGGGGTGTATATTAAAGGGGAGGGGGTGAATATTAAAGGGGAGGTGTACATTAAAGGGGTGCGGGTGTATATTAAAGGGGAGGGGGTGTATATTAACGGGTAGGAGTATATTAAAGGGGAGGGGGTGTATATTAAAGGGGAGTGGGTGTACATTAACGGGGAGGTTTATATTAAAGGGGAGAGGGTGTATATTAAAGGGAAGGTGTATAATAAAGGGGAGGTTTATATTAATGGGGATGGGGTATATATTAAAGGTGAGGTAGATATTAAAGGGGAGGGGGTGTATATTAAAGGGGAGGGGGTGTATATTAAAGGGGAGGGGGTGTATATTAAAGGGGAGGGGTGTATATTAAATGGGAGGGGCGTATTTTAAAGGGGGGGTGTATATTAAAGTGGAGGTTTATATTAAAGGGGAGGTGTATATTAAAGGGGAGGGAGTATATATTAAAGGGGAGGGGGTGTATATTAAAGGGGAGGTGGCGTATATTAAAGGGGAGGGGGTGTATATTAAAGGGGAGGTGATGTGTATTAAAGGGGAGGGGGTGTATATTAAAGGGGAGGGAGTGAATATTAAAGGGGAGAGGGTGTACAGTAACGGGGTGGAGTATATTAAAGGGGAGGGGGTGTATATTAACGGGGAGGTTTATATTAAGGGGGGGTGTATATTAAAGAGGAGGGGGTGAATATTAAAGAGGAGGTGTATATTAAAGGGGAGGGGGTGAATATTAAAGGGGAGGTGAATATTAAAGTGGAGGTTTATATTAAAGGTGAGGTGTGTATTAAAGGTGTGGGTGTATTTATTAAAGGGGAGGGGATGTATATTATAGGGGAGGGGGTGTATATTAAAGGGGAGGGGGTGAATATTAAAGGGGAGGTGTACATTAAAGGGGTGCGGGTGTATATTAAAGGGGAGGGGGTGTATATTAACGGGTAGGAGTATATTAAAGGGGAGGGGGTGTATATTAAAGGGGAGTGGGTGTACATTAACGGGGAGGTTTATATTAAAGGGGAGAGGGTGTATATTAAAGGGAAGGTGTATAATAAAGGGGAGGTTTATATTAATGGGGATGGGGTATATATTAAAGGTGAGGTAGATATTAAAGGGGAGGGGGTGTATATTAAAGGGGAGGGGGTGTATATTAAAGGGGAGGGGGTGTATATTAAAGGGGAGGGGTGTATATTAAATGGGAGGGGCGTATTTTAAAGGGGGGGTGTATATTAAAGTGGAGGTTTATATTAAAGGGGAGGTGTATATTAAAGGGGAGGGAGTATATATTAAAGGGGAGGGGGTGTATATTAAAGGGGAGGTGGCGTATATTAAAGGGGAGGGGGTGTATATTAAAGGGGAGGTGATGTGTATTAAAGGGGAGGGGGTGTATATTAAAGGGGAGGTGTATATTAAAGGGGTGGGGGAGTTTATTAAAGGGGTGGGGTGTATATTAAAGGGGTGGGGGTGTATATTAAAGAGGGGGGTGTATATTAAAGGGGGGGTGTATATTAAAGGGGAGGGGGCGTATATTAAAGGGGAGGTGATGTGTATTAAAGAGGAGGGGGTGAATATTAAAGGGGGGTGTATATTAAAGGGGAGGTGATGTGTATTAAAGAGGAGGGGGTGAATATTAAAGGGGGGGTGTATATTAAAGGGGAGAGGGTGTATATTAACGGGTAGGAGTATATTAAAGGGGAGAGGGAGTATATTAAAGGGGGGGTGTATATTAAAGGTGAGGTATATATTAAAGGGGAGGGGGCGTATATTAAAGGGAAGTTGTGTATATTAAAGGGGTGGGGGTGTATATTAAAGGGTGGGTGTATATTAAAGTGGAGGTGGCGTATATTAAAGGGGAGGGGGTGTATATTAAAGGGGAGGGGGTGTATATTAAATGGGAGAGGGTGTATATTAAAGGGGAGGTGGCGTATATTAAAGGGGAGGGGGTGTATATTAAAGGGGAGGTGATGTGTATTAAAGGGGAGGGGGTGTATATTAAAGGGGAGGTGCATATTAAAGGAGAGGGGATGTATATTAAAGGAGTTGGGGTGTATATTAAAGGGGAGGTGATGTGTATTAAAGGGGAGGGTGTGAATATTAAAGGGGAGAGGGTGTACATTAAAGGGGTGCGGGTGTATATTAAAGGGGTGGGGGAGTATATTAAAGGGGTGGGGGAGTATATTAAAGGGGAGGGGGTGTATATTAACGGGGAGGAGTATATTAAAGGGAGGGGGTGTATATTAAAGGGAGGGGGCGTATATTAAAGGGGAGGGGGTGAATATTAAAGGGCAAGATGAATATTAAAGGTGAGGGGGTGTATATTAAACGGCAGGTGAATATTAAAGGGGACGGGGTGTATAATAAAGGGGAGAGGGTGTATATTAAAGGGGAGGGCGTGTATATTAAAGGGGGTGTGTATATTAAAGGGGAGGTGTGTATATTAAAGGTGTGGTGAATATTAAAGTGGAGGTGGTGTATATTAAAGGGGAGGTGCATATTAAAGGGAGGGGGCATATATTGAAGGGAGTGGTGTATATTAAAGAGGAGGGGTGTATATTAAAGGGAGGGGGTGTATATTAAAGGGGAGGGGTGAATATTAAAGGGGATTGGGGGTATATTAAAGGGAGGGGGCGTATATTAAAGGGGAAGGGGTGAATATTAAAGGGGAGGTGGTGAATATTAAAGGGGAGGGGTATATTAAAGGGGAGGTGGCATATATTAAAGGGAGTGGTGTATATTAAAGTGGTGGGGGAGTATATTAAAGGTGAGGGGGTGTATATTAAAGCGGAGGAAGTGTATATTAAAGGGGAGGGGGTGTATATTAAAGGGGAGGTGTATATTAAAGGGGAGGTGTATATTAAAGGGGAGGGGGTGAATATTAAAGGGGAGGTGTACATTAAAGGGGTGCGGGTGTATATTAAAGGGGTGGGGGAGTATATTAAAGGGGAGGTGATGTGTATTAAAGGGGAGTGAGTGAATATTAAAGGGGTGGGGTGTATATTAAAGGGGTGGGTGTATATTAAGGGGGGTTGTATATTAAAGGGGAGGGGGCATATATTAAAGGGAGTGGTGTATATTAAAGGTGTGGGGGTGTATATTAAAGGGGTGGGGTGTATATTAAAGGGGTGGGGGTGTATATTAAAGGGGTGGTGTGTATATTAAAGGGGTGGGGGTGTATATTAAAGGGGTGGGGGTGTATATTAAATGGGAGGGGCGTATTTTAAAGAATGGGTGTATATTAAAGGTGAGGGGATGTATATTAAAGGGGATTTGTATATTAAAGGGGAGGGGGTGTATATTAAAGGGGAGGTTTATATTAAAGGGGATGGGGTGTATATTAAAGGGCAGGTGAATATTAAATGGGAGGGGGCGTATATTAAAGGGAGTGGTGTATATTAAAGGTGAAGGGTGTGTATATTAAAGGTGAGGGGGTGTATATTAAAGGGGTGGGGGTGTATATTAAAGGGGTGGGGGTGTATATTAAAGGGGAGGGGGCGTATATTAAAGGGCAGGGGGTGTATATTAAAGGGGAGGTGTATATTAAAGGGGAGGGGGTGAATATTAAAAGGGAGGTGTACATTAAAGGGGTGGGGGTGTATATTAAAGGGAAGTGTATATTAAAGGGGAGGGGGTGTATATTAAAGGGGAGGGGGTGAATATTAAAGGGGAGGTGTACATTAAAGGGGTGCGGGTGTATATTAAAGGGGTGGGGGAGTATATTAAAGGGGAGGTGATGTGTATTAAAGAGGAGGGGGTGAATATTAAAGGGGAGGTGTACATTAAAGGGGTGCGGGTGTATATTAAAGGGGAGGTGATGTGTATTAAAGGGGAGTGAGTGAATATTAAAGGGGTGGGGGTGTATATTAAATGGGAGGGGCGTATTTTAAAGAATGGGTGTATATTAAAGGTGAGGGGATGTATATTAAAGGGGTGGGGGTGTATATTAAAGGGTAGGGTGTGTATATTAAAGGGGGGTGTATATTAAAGGGGAGGGGGCGTATATTAAAGGGAGTGGTGTATATTAAAGGTGAGGGGGTGTATATTAAAGGGGAGGTGATGTGTATTAAAGAGGAGGGGGTGAATATTAAAGGGGAGGTGTACATTAAAGGGGTGCGGGTGTATATTAAAGGGGAGGTGATGTGTACTAAAGGGGAGGGAGTGAATATTAAAGGGGAGAGGGTGTATATTAAAGGGGAGGTGCATATTAAAGGTGAGGGGGTGTATATTAAAGGGGAGGGGGCATATATTAAAGGGAGTGGTGTATATTAAAGGGGAGGGGGCGTATATTAAAGGTGAGGGGGTGTATATTAAAGGGGAGGTGATGTGTATTAAAGAGGAGGGGGTGAATATTAAAGGGGAGGTGTACATTAAAGGGGTGCGGGTATATATTAAAGGGGAGGGGGTGTATATTAAAGGGGAGGTGGTGAATATTAAAGGGGAGGGGTATATTAAAGGGGAGGTGGCATATATTAAAGGGAGTGGTGTATATTAAAGTGGTGGGGGAGTATATTAAAGGGGTGGGGGTGTATATTAAAGGGGAGGAAGTGTATATTAAAGGGGAAGGGGTGTATATTAAAGGGGAGGTGTATATTAAAGGGGAGGGGGTGAATATTAAAGGGGAGGTGTATATTAAAGGGGAGGTGTATATTAAAGGGGAGGTGTAACATTAAAGGGATGCGGGTGTATATTAAAGGGGTGGGGGTGTATATTAAAGGGGAGGAAGTGTATATTAAAGGTGTGGGGGAGTATATTAAAGGGGTGGTGTGTATATTAAAGGGGTGGGGGTGTATATTAAAGGAGGTGATGTGTATTAAAGGGGAGGGGATGTATATTAAATGGGAGGGAATGTATATTAACGGGGAGGTTTATATCAAAGGGGGGTGTATATTAAAGGGGAGGGGGTGTATATTAAAGGGGAGGGGGTGTATATTAAAGGGGAGGTGTATAATAAAGGGGAGGTTTATATTAATGGGGATGGGGTGTATATTAAAGGTGAGGTATATATTAAAGGGGAGGGGTGTATATTAAATGGGACTGGCGTATTTTAAAGAGGGGGTATATTAAAGTTATGGGGATGTATATTAAAGGGGATGTGTATATTAAAGGGGAGGGGGTGTATATTAAAGGGGGGGTGTATATTAAAGGGGAGGGTGTGTATATTAAAGGGGAGGTTTATATTAAAGGGGATGGGGTGTATATTAAAGGGGTGGGGGTGTATATTAAAGGGGGGGTGTATATTAAAGGGGAGGGGGCGTATATTAAAGGGGAGGGGGTGTATATTAAAGGGGAGGTGATGTGTATTAAAGAGGAGGGGGTGAATATTAAAGGGGGGGTGGATATTTAAGGGGTGGGGGCGTATATTAAAGGGGAGGTGATGTGTATTAAAGGGGAGTGAATATTAAAGGGGAGAGGGTGTATATTAAAGGGGAGGTGCATATTAAAGGGGAGGGGGTGTATATTAAAGGGGAGGTGATGTGTATTAAAGAGGAGGGGGTGAATATTAAAGGGGGTGTATATTAAAGGGGGGGGTGTATATTAAAGGGGAGGTGTATAATAAAGGGGAGGTTTATATTAATGGGGATGGGGTGTATATTAATGGTGAGGTATATATTAAAGGGGAGGGGTGTATATTAAATGGGAGGGGCGTATTTTAAAGAGGGGGTGTATATTAAAGGTGAGGGGATGTATATTAAAGGGGATGTGTATATTAAAGGAGAGGTTTATATTAAGGGGGATGGGGTGTATATTAAAGGGCAGGTGAATATTAAAGGGGAGGGGTTGTAAATTATCGGGGAGGAGTATATTAAAGGGGAGGGGGTGTATATTAACGGGGAGGTTTATATTAAAGGGGGGGCGTATATTAAAGGGGAGGGGGTGAATATTAAAGGGGAGGTGGTGAATATTAAAGGGGAGGGGTATATTAAAGGGGAGGTGAATATTAAAGATGAGGTTTATATTAAAGGTGAGGTGTGTATTAAAGTGTGGGTGTATTTATTAAAGGGGAGGGAATGTATATTAAAGGGGAGGGGGTGTATATTAAAGGGGAGGGGGTGAATATTAAAGGGGAGTGGGTGAATATTAAAGTGGAGGTTTATATTAAAGTGGAGGTTTATATTAAAGGGGAGGTGTATATTAAAGGGGAGGGAGTATATATTAAAGGGGAGGCGGTGTATATTAAAGAGGAGGTGTATATTAAAAGGGGAGGGGGCGTATATTAAAGGGAGTGGTGTATATTAAAGGGGTGGGGGAGTATATTAAAGGGGTGGGGGTGTATATTAAAGGGGGGGTGTATATTAAAGGGGAGGGGGTGTATACTAAAGGGGAGGGGGCGTATATTAAAGGGGAGGTGATGTGTATTAAAGAGGAGGGGGTGAATATTAAAGGGGAGAGGGTGTATATTAACGGGGTGGGGGCGTATATTAAAGGGGAGGGGATGTATATTAAATGGGAGGGGATGTATATTAAATGGGAGGGGGTGTATATTAAAGGGGAGGGGGTGTATATTAACGGGGAGGTTTATATTAAAGGAGGGTGTATATTAAAGGGGAGAGGGTGTATATTAAAGGGGAGGTGTATAATAAAGGTGAGGTTTATATTAATGGGGATGGGGTGTAAATTAAAGGTGAGGTATATATTAAAGGGGAGGGGGTGTATATTAAAGGGGAGGGGGTGTATATTAAAGGAGTGGTGTATATTAAAGGGGTGGGGTGTATATTAAATGGGAGGGGCGTATTTTAAAGGGGGGTGTATATTAAAGTTGAGGTGGTGTATATTAAAGGGGATGTGTATATTAAAGGGGAGGGGGAGTATATTAAAGGGGGGGTGTATATTAAAGGGGATGGGGTGTATATTAAAGGTGAGGTATATATTAAAGGGGAGGGGGTGTATATTAAAGCGCAGGTGAATATTAAAGGGGAGGGGGCGTATATTAAAGGGCAGGTGAATATTAAAGGGGAGGGGGCGTATATTAAAGGGAAGTTGTGTATATTAAAAGGGTAGGGGTGTATATTAAAGGGGGTGTATAATAAAGGGTAGAAGGTGTATATTAAAGGGGAGGTGTGTATATTAAAGGGGAGGTGTGTATATTAAAGGTGTAGTGAACATTAAAGGGGAGGTGGTGTATATTAAAGGGAGTGGTGTATATTAAAGGGGTGGGGGTGTATATTAAAGGGGGTTTATAATAAAGGGGAGAGGGTGTATATTAAAGGGGAGTTGTGTATATTAAAGGTGTGGTGAACATTAAAGGTGTGGTGAACATTAAAGGGGAGGTGGTGTATATTAAAGGGGAGGTGCATATTAAAGGGAGGGGGCATATATTGAAGGGAGTGGTGTATATTAAAGGGGAGGTGTGTATATTAAAGGGGTGGGGGTGTATATTAAAGGGGAGGGGGTATATATTAAAGGGGGTACATTAAAGGGGGGTGTATAATAAAGGGGAGGTTTATATTAAAGGGGATGGAATGTATATTAAAGGTGAGGTATATATTAAAGGGGAGGGGGTGTATATTAAAGGGCAGATGAATATTAAAGGGGAGGGGGTGTATATTAAAGGGGAAGTGAATATTAAAGGGAGTGGTGTATATTAAAGGGGAGGGTGTGTATATTAAAGGGGAGGTGTGTATATTAAAGGGGTGGGGGTGTATATTAAAGGGGAGGTGCATATTAAAGGGAAGGGGCATATATTAAAGGGAGTGGAGTATATTAAAGGGGAGGGCGTGTATATTAAAGGGGAGGGGTGTATATTAAAGGGGAGGGGATGTATATTAAAGTGGAGGTTTATATTAAAGGGGAGGGGGTGTATATTAAAGTGGAGGTTTATATTAAAGGGGAGGGGGTGTATATTAAATGGGAGGGGATGTATATTAAAAGAGAGGCGTATATTGAAGGGGAGGGGATGTATATTAAAGGGGAGGGGATGAATATTAAAGGGGAGGTGTATATTAAAGGGGAGGTGGTGAATATTAAAGGGGAGGTGAATATTAAAGGGGAGGGGTGTATATTAAAGGGGAGGGGGTGTATATTAAAGGGGAGGTGAATATTAAAGGGGAGGTGAATATTAAAGGGGAGGGGTGTATATTAAAGGGGAGGGGTGTATATTAAAGCGGAGGTTTATATTAAAGGGGAGGGGGTGTATATTAAAAGGGAGGTTTATATTAAAGGGGTTGGGTGTATATTAAAGGGGAGGGGCGTATATTAAATGGAAGGGGATGTATATTAAAGGGGAGAGGGTGGTGTATTAAAGGAGAGGTGCATATTAAAGGGAGGGGGCGTATATTAAAGGGGAGGTGGTGAATATTAAAGGGGATGGGTGTATATTAAAGGGGGGGTGTATATTAAAGGGGAGGGGTGTATATTAAAGGGGAGGGGGTGTATATTAAAGGGGAGGTGAATATTAAAGGGGAGGGGTGTATATTAAAGGGGAGGGGATGAATATTAAAGGGGAGGTGTATATTAAAGGGGAGGTGGTGAATATTAAAGGGGAGGTGAATATTAAAGGGGAGGGGTGTATATTAAAGGGGAGAGGGTGTATATTAAAGGGGAGGTGAATATTAAAGGGGAGGTGAATATTAAAGGGGAGGGGTGTATATTAAAGGGGAGGGGTGTATATTAAAGCGGAGGTTTATATTAAAGGGGAGGGGGTGTATATTAAAAGGGAGGTTTATATTAAAGGGGTTGGGTGTATATTAAAGGGAAGGGGATGTATATTAAAGGGGAGAGGGTGGTGTATTAAAGGAGAGGTGCATATTAAAGGGAGGGGGCGTATATTAAAGGGGAGGTGGTGAATATTAAAGGGGATGGGTGTATATTAAAGGGGGGGTGTATATTAAAGGGGAGGGGGGTATATTAAAGGGGAGGGGGTGTATATTAAAGGGGAGGTGAATATTAAAGGGGAGGGGTGTATATTAAAGGGGAGGGGGCATATATTAAAGGGAGTGGTGTATATTAAAGGTGTGGGGGTGTATATTAAAGGGGTGGTGTGTATATTAAAGGGGTGGTGTGTATATTAAAGGGGTGGGGGTGTATATTAAAGGGGAGGGGGTGTATATTAAAGGGCAGGTGAATATTAAAGGGGAGGGGGCATATATTAAAGGGAGTGGTGTATATTAAAGGTGAGGGGGTGCATATTAAAGGGGAGGGGGTGTATATTAAAGGGGTGGGGGTGTATATTAAAGGGGTGGGGGTGTATATTAAAGGGGAGGGGGCGTATATTAAAGGGGAGGGTGCGTATATTAAAGGGGAGGGGGCGTATATTAAAGGGAGTGGTGTATATTAAAGGTGAGGGGGTGTATATTAAAGGGGAGGGGGTGTATATTAAAGGGGTGGGGGTGTATATTAAAGGGGTGGGGGTGTATATTAAAGGGGAGGGGGCGTATATTAAAGGGGAGGGGGTGTATATTAAAGGGGAGGGGGTGTATATTAAAGGGGAGGTGTATATTAAAGGGGAGGTGTATATTAAAGGGGAGGGGGTGAATATTAAAGGGGAGGTGTATATTAAAGGGGAGGGGGTGAATATTAAAGGGGAGGTGTATATTAAAGGGGAGGTGTATATTAAAGGGGTGGGGGTGTATATTAAAGGGAAGTGTATATTAAAGGGGAGGGGGTGAATATTAAAGGGGAGCTGTATATTAAAGGGGTGCGGGTGTATATTAAAGGGGTGCGGGTGTATATTAAAGGGGAGGTGATGTGTATTAAAGGGGAGTGAGTGAATATTAAAGGGGTGGGGTGTATACTAAAGGGGTGGGGGTGTATATTAAAGAGGGGTGGGTGTATATTAAGGGGGGTTGTATATTAAAGGGAAGGGGGCGTATATTAAAGGTGAGGGGGTGTATATTAAAGGGGAGGGGGCATATATTAAAGGGAGTGGTGTATATTAAAGGTGTGGGGGTGTATATTAAAGGGGAGGGGGTGTATATTAAAGGGGAGGTGTATAATAAAGGGGAGGTTTATATTAATGGGGATGAGGTGTATATTAAAGGTGAGGTATATATTAAAGGGGAGGGGTGTATATTAAATGGGAGGGGCGTATTTTAAAGAGGGGGTGTATATTAAAGTTATGGGGATGTATATTAAAGGGGATGTGTATATTAAAGGGGAGGGGGTGTATATTAAAGGGGGGGTGTATATTAAAGGGGAGGGTGTGTATATTAACGGGGAGGTTTATATTAAAGGGGGGTGTATATTAAAGGGGAGGGGGTGTATATTAAAGGGGAGGTGTATAATAAAGGGGAGGTTTATATTAATGGGGATGAGGTGTATATTAAAGGTGAGGTATATATTAAAGGGGAGGGGTGTATATTAAATGGGAGGGGCGTATTTTAAAGAGGGGGTGTATATTAAAGTTATGGGGATGTATATTAAAGGGGATGTGTATATTAAAGGGGAGGGGGTGTATATTAAAGGGGGGGTGTATATTAAAGGGGAGGGTGTGTATATTAAAGGGGAGGTTTATATTAAAGGGGAGGGGGCGTATATTAAAGGGGAGGTTTATATTAAAGGGGAGGGGGCGTATATTAAAGGGGAGGGGGGTGTATATTAAAGGGGAGGTGATGTGTATTAAAGAGGAGGGGGTGAATATTAAAGGGGGGGTGGATATTTAAGGGGTGGGCGCGTATATTAAAGGGGAGGTGATGTGTATTAAAGAGGAGGGGGTGAATATTAAAGGGGGGTGTATATTAAAGGGGAGAGGGTGTACATTAACGGGGAGATTTATATTAAAGGGGGGTATATATTAAAGGGGAGGGGGTGTATATTAAAGGGGAGGTGTATAATAAAGGGGAGGTTTATATTAATGGGGATGGGTGTATATTAAAGGTGAGGTATATATTAAAGGGGAGGGGTGTATATTAAATGGGAGGGGCGTATTTTAAAGAGGGGGTGTATATTAAAGGTGAGGGGATGTATATTAAAGGGGATGTGTATATTAAAGGAGAGGTTTATATTAATGGGGATGGGGTGTATATTAAAGGGCAGGTGAATATTAAAGGGGAGGGGGCGTATATTAAAGGGCAGGTGTATATTAAAGGGGAGGGAGTGAATATTAAAGGGGAGGGGGTGTACAGTAACGGGGAGGGGTTGTAAATTATCGGGGAGGAGTATATTAAAGGGGAGGGGGTGTATATTAAATGGGAGGTTTATATTAAAGGAGGGGTGTATATTAAAGGGGAGGGGGTGAATATTAAAGGGGAGGTGTATATTAAAGGGGAGGGGTGAATATTAAAGGGGAGGTGAATATTAAAGATGAGGTTTATATTAAAGGTGAGGTGTGTATTAAAGGTGTGGGTGTATTTATTAAAGGGGAGGGGATGTATATTAAAGGGGAGGGGGTTTATATTAAAGGGGAGGTTTATATTAAAGGTGTGGGTGTATTTATTAAAGGAGAGGGGTTGTATATTAAAGGGGAGGGGGTATGTATTAAAGGGGAGGTGGTGAATATTAAAGGGGAGGTGTGTATATTAAAGGGGAGGTGTGTATATTAAAGGTGTGGTGAACATTAAAGGGGAGGTGGTGTATATTAAAGGGGTGGGGGTGTATATTAAAGGGGGGGTGTATATTAAACGGGTGGGGGTGTATATTAAAGGGGAGTTGTGTATATTAAAGGTGTGGTGAACATTAAAGGGGAGGTGGTGTATATTAAAGGGGAGGTGCATATTAAAGGGAGGGGGCATATATTGAAGGGAGTGGTGTATATTAAAGGGGAGGTGTGTATATTAAAGGGGTGGGGGTGTATATTAAAGGGGAGGGGGTATATATTAAAGGGGGTACATTAAAGGGGGTGTATAATAAAGGGGAGGTTTATATTAAAGGGGATGGAATGTATATTAAAGGTGAGGTATATATTAAAGGGGAGGGGGCGTATATTAAAGGGCAGATGAATATTAAAGGGGAGGGGGTGTATATTAAAGGGGAAGTGAATATTAAAGGGGAGGGGATGTATATTAAAGGGCAGGTGAATATTAAAGGGGAGGGGGTGTATATTAAAGGGGTGGTGAATATTAAAGGGAGTGGTGTATATTAAAGGGGAGGTGTGTATATTAAAGGGGTGGGGGTATATATTAAAGGGGAGGTGCATATTAAAGGGAAGGGGCATATATTAAAGGGAGTGGAGTATATTAAAGGGGAGGGCGTGTATATTAAAGGGGAAGGGTGTATATTAAAGGGGAGGGGGTGTATATTAAAGTGGAGGTTTATATTAAAGGGGAGGGGGTGTATATTAAAGTGGAGGTTTATATTAAAGGGGAGGGGGTGTATATTAAATGGGAGGGGATGTATATTAAAGGAGAGGCGTATATTGAAGGGGAGGGGATGTATATTAAAGGGGAGGGGATGAATATTAAAGGGGAGGTGTATATTAAAGGGGAGGTGGTGAATATTAAAGGGGAGGTGAATATTAAAGGGGAGGGGTGTATATTAAAGGGGAGGGGGTGTATATTAAAGGGGAGGTGAATATTAAAGGGGAGGGGTGTATATTAAAGGGGAGGGGTGTATATTAAAGCGGAGGTTTATATTAAAGGGGAGGTGGTGTATATTAAAAGGGAGTTTTATATTAAAGGGATTGGGTGTATATTAAAGGGGAGGGACATATATTAAATGGAAGGGGATGTATATTAAAGGGGAGAGGGTGGTGTATTAAAGGAGAGGTGCATATTAAAGGGAGGGGGCGTATATTAAAGGGGAGGGGATGTATATTAAAGGGGAGGTGTATATTAAAGGGGAGGGGGTGTATATTAAAGGGGAGGTGGTGAATATTAAAGGGGAGGTGGTGAATATTAAAGGGGGGGTGTATATTAAAGGGGAGGGGTGTATATTAAAGGGGAGGGGGTGTATATTAAAGGGGAGGTGAATATTAAAGGGGAGGGGTGTATATTAAAGGGGAGGGGGCATATATTAAAGGGAGTGGTGTATATTAAAGGTGTGGGGGTGTATATTAAAGGGGTGGTGTGTATATTAAAGGGGTGGGGGTGTATATTAAAGGGGTGGTGTGTATATTAAAGGGGTGGGGGTGTATATTAAAGGGGAGGGGGTGTATATTAAAGGGGAGGTTTATATTAAAGGGGATGGGGTGTATATTAAAGGGCAGGTGAATATTAAAGGGGAGGGGGCGTATATTAAAGGGAGTGGTGTATATTAAAGGTGAGGGGGTGTATATTAAAGGGGAGGGGTTGTATATTAAAGGGGTGGGGGTGTATATTAAAGGGGTGGGGGTGTATATTAAAGGGGAGGGGGCGTATATTAAAGGGGAGGGGGCGTATATTAAAGGGGAGGGGGTGTATATTAAAGGGGAGGTGTATATTAAAGGGGAGGTGTATATTAAAGGGGTGGGGGTGTATATTAAAGGGAAGTGTATATTAAAGGGGAGGGGGTGAATATTAAAGGGGAGCTGTATATTAAAGGGGTGCGGGTGTATATTAAAGGGGTGCGGGTGTATATTAAAGGGGAAGTGATGTGTATTAAAGGGGAGTGAGTGAATATTAAAGGGGTGGGGTGTATATTAAAGGGGTGGGGGTGTATATTAAAGAGGGGTGGGTGTATATTAAAGGGAAGGGGGCGTATATTAAAGGTGAGGGGGTGTATATTAAAGGGGAGGGGGCATATATTAAAGGGAGTGGTGTATATTAAAGGTGTGGGGGTGTATATTAAAGGGGTGGTGTGTATATTAAAGGGGTGGGGGTGTATATTAAAGGGGAGGTTTATATTAAAGGGGATAGGGTGTATATTAAAGGGCAGGTGAATATTAAAGGGGAGGGGGCGTATATTAAAGGGGAGGTGGTGAATATTAAAGTGGAGGGGTATATTAAAGGGGAGGTGGCATATATTAAAGGGAGTGGTGTATATTAAAGTGGTGGGGGAGTATATGAAAGGGGTGGGGGTGTATATTAAAGGGGAGGAAGTGTATATTAAAGGGGAAGGGGTGTATATTAAAGGGGAGGTGTATATTAAAGGGGAGGGGGTGAATATTAAAGGGGAGGTGTATATTAAAGGGGAGGTGTAACATTAAAGGGGTGCGGGTGTATATTAAAGGGGAGGAAGTGTATATTAAAGGTGTGGGGGTGTATATTAAAGAGGTGGTGGTGTACATTAAAGGGGTGGGGGAGTATATTAAAGGGGAGGTGATGTGTATTAAAGAGGAGGGGGTGAATATTAAAGGGGAGGTGTACATTAAAGGGGTGCGGGTGTATATTAAAGGGGAGGTGATGTGTATTAAAGGGGAGTGAGTGAATATTAAAGGGGTGGGGTGTATATTAAAGGGTTGGGGGTGTATATTAAAGAGGGGTGGGTGTATATTAAGGGGGGTTGTACATTAAAGGGAAGGGGGCGTATATTAAAGGTGTGGGGGTGTATATTAAAGGGGTGGTGTGTATATTAAAGGGGTGGGGGTGTATATTAAAGGGGTGGGGATGTATATTAAAGGGGTGGGGGTGTATATTAAAGGGGTGGGGGTGTATATTAAATGGGAGGGGCGTATTTTAAAGAATGGGTGTATATTAAAGGTGAGGGGATGTATATTAAAGGGGATGTGTATATTAAAGGGGAGGGGGTGTATATTAAAGGGGAGGTTTATATTAAAGGGGATGGGGTGTATATTAAAGGGCAGGTGAATATTAAAGGTGAGGGGGTGTATATTAAAGGGGTGGGGGTGTATATTAAAGGGGTGGGGGTGTATATTAAAGGGGGGGTGTATATTAAAGGGGGGTGTATATTAAAGGGGAGGGGGCGTATATTAAAGGGGAGGGGGTGTATATTAAAGGGGAGGTGATGTGTACTAAAGGGGAGGGAGTGAATATTAAAGGGGAGAGGGTGTATATTAAAGGGGAGGTGCATATTAAAGGTGAGGGGGTGTATATTAAAGGGGTGGGGGCATATATTAAAGGGATGGTGTATATTAAAGGGGAGGGGGCGTATATTAAAGGGGAGGTATTGTGTATTAAAGAGGAGGGGGTGAATATTAAAGGGGAGGTGTACATTAAAGGGGTGCGGGTATATATTAAAGGGGAGGGGGTGTATATTAAAGGGGAGGTGGTGAATATTAAAGGGGAGGGGGCATATATTAAAGGGAGTGGTGTATATTAAAGTGGTGGGGGAGTATATTAAAGGGGTGGGGGTGTATATTAAAGGGGAGGAAGTGTATATTAAAGGGGAAGGGGTGTATATTAAAGGGGAGGTGTATATTAAAGGGGAGGGGGTGAATATTAAAGGGGAGGTGTATATTAAAGGGGAGGTGTATATTAAAGGGGAGGTGTATATTAAAGGGGAGGGGGTGAATATTAAAGGGCAGGTGTATATTAAAGGGGAGGTGTAACATTAAAGGGGTGCGGGTGTATATTAAAGGGGTGGGGGTGTATATTAAAGGGGAGGAAGTGTATATTAAAGGTGTGGGGGTGTATATTAAAGGGGTGGTGTGTATATTAAAGGGGTGGGGGTGTATATTAAAGGGGAGGTGATGTGTATTAATGGGGAGGGGATGTATATTAAATGGGAGGGAATGTATATTAACGGGGAGGTTTATATTAAAGGGGGGTGTATATTAAAGGGGAGGGGTGTATATTAAAGGGGAGGGGGTGTATATTAAAGGGGAGGTGTATAATAAAGGGGAGGTTTATATTAATGGGGACGAGGTGTATATTAAAGGTGAGGTATATATTAAAGGGGAGGGGTGTATATTAAATGGGAGGGGCGTATTTTAAAGAGGGGGTGTATATTAAAGTTATGGGGATGTATATTAAAGGGGATGTGTATATTAAAGGGGAGGGGGTGTATATTAAAGGGGGGGTGTATATTAAAGGGGAGGGTGTGTATATTAAAGGGGGGTGTATATTAAAGGGGAGGGGTGTATATTAAAGGGGAGGTGTATAATAAAGGGGAGGTTTATATTAATGGGGATGAGGTGTATATTAAAGGTGAGGTATATATTAAAGGGGAGGGGTGTATATTAAATGGGAGGGGCGTATTTTAAAGAGGGGGTGTATATTAAAGTTATGGGGGTGTATATTAAAGGGGGGGTGTATATTAAAGGGGAGGTTTATATTAAAGGGGAGGGGGCATATATTAAAGGGGAGGGGGGTGTATATTAAAGGGGAGGTGATGTGTATTAAAGAGGAGGGGGTGAATATTAAAGGGGGGGTGGATATTTAAGGGGTGGGCGCGTATATTAAAGGGGAGGTGATGTGTATTAAAGGGGAGGGAGTGAATATTAAAGGGGAGAGGGTGTATATTAAAGGGGAGGTGCATATTAAAGGGGAGGGGGTGTATATTAAAGGGGAGGTGATGTGTATTAAAGAGGAGGGGGTGAATATTAAAGGGGGGTGTATATTAAAGGGGAGGGGGTGTATATTAAAGGGGAGTGGGTGTACATTAACGGGGAGATTTATATTAAAGGGGGGTATATATTAAAGGGGAGGTGTATAATAAAGGGGAGGTTTATATTAATGGGGATGGGGTGTATATTAAAGGTGAGGTATATATTAAAGGGGAGGGGTGTATATTAAATGGGAGGGGCGTATTTTAAAGAGGGGGTGTATATTAAAGGTGAGGGGATGTATATTAAAGGGGATGTGTATATTAAAGGAAAGGTTTATATTAATGGGGATGGGGTGTATATTAAAGGGCAGGTGAATATTAAAGGGGAGGCGGCATATATTAAAGGGCAGGTGTATATTAAAGGGGAGGGGGTGTATATTAATGGGGAGGGAGTGAATATTAAAGGGGAGGGGGTGTACAGTAACGGGGAGGGGTTGTAAATTATCGGGGAGGAGTATATTAAAGGGGAGGGGGTGTATATTAAATGGGAGGTTTATATTAAAGGAGGGGTGTATATTAAAGGGGAGGGGGTGAATATTAAAGGGGAGGTGTATATTAAAGGGGAGGGGTGAATATTAAAGGGGAGGTGAATATTAAAGATGAGGTTTATATTAAAGGTGAGGTGTGTATTAAAGGTGTGGGTGTATTTATTAAAGGGGAGGGAATGTATATTAAAGGGGAGGGGGTGTATATTAAAGGGGAGGGGGTTTATATTAAAGGGGAGGTTTATATTAAAGGTGTGGGTGTATTTATTAAAGGAGAGGGGTTGTATATTAAAGGGGAGGGGGTATGTATTAAAGGGGAGGTGGTGAATATTAAAGGGGAGGGGTATATTAAAGGGGAGGTGTATATTAAAGTGGAGGTTTATATTAAAGGGGAGGTGTATATTAAAGGGGAGGGAGTATATATTAAAGGGGAGGCGGTGTATATTAAAGGGGAGGTGTATATTAAAGGGGAGGGGGTGTATATTAAAGGGGAGGGGGATTATATTAAAGGAGAGGGGTTGTATATTAAAGGGGTGGGGTGTATATTAAATGGGAGGGGCGTATTTTAAAGGGGGGGTGTATATTAAAGTTGAGGGGGTGTATATTAAAGGGGAGGCGGTGTATAATAAAGGGGATGTGTATATTAAAGGGGAGGGGGTGTATATTAAAGGGGATGGGGGGTATATTAAAGGTGATGTATATATTAAAGGGGAGGGGGTGTATATTAAAGGGCAGGTGAATATTAAAGGGGAGGGGGCGTATATTAAAGGGCAGGTGAATATTAAAGGGGAGGGGGCGTATATTAAAGGGAGTGGTGTATATTAAAGGGGTGGGGGTGTATATTAAAGGGGGTGTATAATAATGGGGATAAGGTGTTTATTAAAGGGGAGGTGTGTATATTAAAGGGGAGGTGTGTATATTAAAGGTGTGGTGAACATTAAAGGGGAGGTGGTGTATATTAAAGGGAGTGGTGTATATTAAAGGGGTGGGGGTGTATATTAAAGGGGGGGTGTATATTAAAGGGGTGGGGGTGTATATTAAAGGAGGTTTATACTAAAGGGGAGAGGGTGTATATTAAAGGGGAGTTGTGTATATTAAAGGTGTGGTGAACATTAAAGGGGAGGTGGTGTATATTAAAGGGGAGGTGCATATTAAAGGGAGGGGGCATATATTGAAGGGAGTGGTGTATATTAAAGGGGAGGTGTGTATATTAAAGGGGTGGGGGTGTATATTAAAGGGGTGGGGGTGTATATTAAAGGGGAGGGGGTATATATTAAAGGGGGTACATTAAAGGGGGGTGTATAATAAAGGGGAGGTTTATATTAAAGGGGATGGAATGTATATTAAAGGTGAGGTATATATTAAAGGGGAGGGGGTGTATATTAAAGGGCAGATGAATATTAAAGGGGACGGGGTGTATATTAAAGGGGAAGTGAATATTAAATGGGAGGGGATGTATATTAAAGGGCAGGTGAATATTAAAGGGGAGGGGGTGTATATTAAAGGGAAGGGGCATATATTAAAGGGAGTGGAGTATATTAAAGGGGAGGGTGTGTATATTAAAGGGGAGGTGTGTATATTAAAGGGGTGGGGGTGTATATTAAAGGGGAAGGGCGTATATTAAAGGGGAGAGGGTGGTGTATTAAAGGAGGCGTATATTAAAGGGGAGGGGATGTATATTAAAGGGGAGGTGTATATTAAAGGGGAGGGGGTGTATATTAAAGGGGAGGGGGTGTATATTAAAGGGGAGGTGAATATTAAAGGGGAGGTGGTGAATATTAAAGGGGAGGTGAATATTAAAGGGGAGGTGAATATTAAAGGGGAGGTGGTGAATATTAAAGGGGAGGGGTGTATATTAAAGGGGGGGTGTATATTAAAGGGGAGGGGTGTATATTAAAGGGGAGGGGGTGTATATTAAAGGGGAGGTGAATATTAAAGGGGAGGGGTGTATATTAAAGGGGAGGGGTGTATATTAAAGCGGAGGTTTATATTAAAGGGGAGGGGGTGTATATTAAAAGGGAGGTTTATATTAAAGGGGATGGGTGTATATTAAAGGGGAGGGGCGTATATTAAATGGAAGGGGATGTATATTAAAGGGGAGAGGGTGGTGTATTAAAGGAGAGGTGCATATTAAAGAGAGGGGGCGTATATTAAAGGGGAGGGGATGTATATTAAAGGGGAGGTGTATATTAAAGGGGAGGGGGTGTATATTAAAGGGGAGGTGGTGAATATTAAAGGGGAGGGGTGTATATTAAAGGGGGGTGTATATTAAAGGGGAGGGGTGTATATTAAAGGGGAGGGGGTGTATATTAAAGGGGAGGGGGTGTATATTAAAGTGGAAGCTGTATATATTAAAAGGGAGGTTTATATTAAAGGGGAGGTGAATATTAAAGTGGAGGTTTATATTAAAGGGGAGGGGTGTATATTAAAGGTGAGGGGTTGTATATTAAAGGGGGGGTTGTATATTAAAGGGGAGGGGTTGTATATTAAAGGGGAGGGGGTGTATATTAAAGGGGAGGGGTATATTAAAGGGGAGGGGGTGTATATTAAAGGGGAGGGGGTGAATATTAAAGCGGAGGGGGTGTATATTAAAGGGGAGGTGTATATTAAAGGGAAGGGGGTGAACATTAAAGGGGAGGTGTGTATATTAAAGGGGAGGTGTATATTAAAGGGAAGGGGGTAAATATTAAAGGGGAGGTGTATATTAAAGGGAAGGGGGTAAATATTAAAGGGGAGGGGTATATTAAAGGGGAGGGGGTTATATTAAAGGGGATGTGTATATTAAAGGGGAGGTACATGGGTTTTATTTGACCGACAGATATTCCCTGGTATAAGGTTGTCTCTTACCTTCAGTCCCTTTAAGGGGGGGGTGGGGGTGTCTCTGTGTCTGTGTTTGTGTCCCCCTGGGTGGGGAGAGTCTGTGTCCCTCTCTCTCTCTGGGTCCTCTTTGGGAGGGGGGCGGGGCTTCTCACTTGCCCTGACAGGAAGTGCTGCCGACGCGCTGACGTCGCCACCCGCGGGGCGGCCCAACGCGATGACGTTCGCCCGCCGTGACCCCGCCCATTCCCGCCGCGCGATTACGTCCGAAGTGATGCCGACCCCGCCCCACGCCGTCGGCGCAACGACCTGGACCCCGCCCACCCGTCGTGACGCGGCGCGGTGGGGCGGCGCGCGCCCTCGACCCCGCCCACCGCGGCCGCGCGAGGACGGCCCAACGCTGCGCCCCCGTGGTCCGGGCGGCGCGCGATGACGTAACAATGCAGTCTGCCCCGCCCCGACAGCGGCGCCATGACGTAAGACCCCGCTCGATTCACCCACTCCAATCAGCGCGCTGACGTAGGCAAGGGCAAACCTGACTGCATCAAAGATGGCCGCTTCCATCCCAAGTGCCCATTTGCCAGTATCAAAAATGGCAGCCTCTTCCCCATCACCCTCAGCTTTGAAGACATTGACATATTTTCCACCCAAAATATAAACAAATAGAGTCCACAAATTAAAAAAAAAACACAGGCTGGGTCTCATTTCCTGAGTTAAGTCACCTCAAGACAGGCCCTGGGTGAAGAAAAAGCCAAAAGTAAATGAGGGAATTTTTAAAAAACACCCAAAAATGGCAGAAATTGCATTAAAATGCCTGGAGGAGAAGGTCGGCACTGCAGAGGCTGGAGATCGGAGCTGAAAGAATGTGCTGCTGGAAAAGGGCAGCCTCCAAGGAGCAGGGATGTGTAGGTTAGGGTGGGTTGGCCGTGGGGACAGTGTCCCATAGTGCCCCAGGGATGTGTAGGTTAGGGTGGGTTAGCCGTGGGGACAGTGTCCCATAGTGCCCCAGGGATGTGTAGGTTAGGGTGGGTTGGCCGTGGGGACAGTGTCCCATAGTGCCCCAGGGATGTGTAGGTTAGGGTGGGTTAGCCGTGGGGACAGTGTCCCATAGTGCCCCAGGGATGTGTAGGTTAGGGTGGGTTGGCCGTGGGGACAGTGTCCCATAGTACCCCAGGGATGTGTAGGTTAAGGTGGGTTGGCCGTGGGGACAGTGTCCCATAGTGCCCCAGGGATGTGGAGGTTAGGGTGGGTTGGCCGTGGGGACAGTGTCCCATAGTGCCCCAGGGATGTGTAGGTTAGGGTGGGTTGGCCGCGGGGACAGTGTCCCAGAGTGCCCCAGGGATGTGTAGGTTAGGGTGGGTTGGCCGTGGGGACAGTGTCCCATAGTGCCCCAGGGATGTGTAGGTTAGGGTGGGTTGGCCGTGGGGACAGTGTCCCATAGTGCCCCGGGGATGTGTAGGTTAGGGTGGGTTGGCCGTGGGGACAGTGTCCCATAGTGTCCCAGGGATGTGTAGGTTAGGGTGGGTTGGCCGTGGGGACAGTGTCCCATAGTGTCTGCTAAATTAGTTAGAGGGACATGTCGGGGAATGGGTCTGGGTTGGGTACTGTTCAGAGGGGTCAGTGTGGACTTGTTGGGCCGAAGAAGCCTGTTTCCACATCATAGCGAATCTAATCTAATCTGGTTTCAATTCTATCGGAAGAATGTTGTGAAAGGGTTCGGAAAAGATTTACAAGGATGTTGGAGGTACAGGGAGAGGCTGGATATGCCGGGAGGTTTTCCCCGGAGCGTCGGAGGCTGAGGGGTGACCTTAGAGAGGTTTATAAAATCATGGGGGATTGGGGATGGGGAAATGGGGGATGGATGGGGGATTGGGGATGGGGGATTGGGGAATGGATGGGGGATGGGGGATTGGGGATGGGGGATTGGGGAATGGATGGGGGATTGGGGATGGGGGAATGGGGGATGGATGGGGGATTGGGGATGGGGGATTGGGGAATGGGGGATGGATGGGGGATTGGGGATGGGGGATTGGGGAATGGGGGATGGATGGGGGATTGGGGAATGGGGGATGGATGGGGGATTGGGGATGGGGGATTGGGGATGGGGGATTGGGGAAAGGGGGATGGATGGGGGATTGGGGATGGGGGATTGGGGAATGGATGGGGGATGGGGGATTGGGGATGGGGGATTGGGGAATGGATGGGGGATGGGGGAATGGGGGAATGGGGGAATGGGGGATGGATGGAGGATTGGGGATGGGGGATTGGGGAATGGATGGGGGATGGGGGATGGGGGAATGGGGGATGGATGGGGGATTGGGGATGGGGGATTGGGGAATGGATGGGGGATGGGGGAATGGGGGATGGATGGGGGATGGGGGAATGGGGGAATGGGGGATGGATGGGGGTGGGGGAATGGATGGGAGATTGGGGAATGAATGGGGGATGGGGGAATGGGGGGATGGATGGGGGATGGGGATGGGTGTGGGGGAATGGATGGGGGATGGGGGAATGGGGGGATGGATCGGGGAATGGATGGGAGATTGGGGAATGAATGGGGGATGGGGGAATGGGGGATGGATGGGGGATTGGGGATGGGGGATTGGGGAATGGATGGGGGAATGGGGATGGATGGGGGATTGGGGATGGGGGAATGGGGAATGGATGGGGGTGGGGGAATGGATGGGAGATTGGGGAATGAATGGGGGATGGGGGAATGGGGGGATGGATGGGGGATTGGGGATGGGTGTGGGGGAATGGATGGGGGTGGGGGAATGGAGGGATGGATGGGGGAATGGATGAGTGATGGGGGAATGGATGGGAGATTGGGGAATGAATGGGGGATGTGAGAATGGGGGATGGATGGGGGATTGGGATGGGGGATTGGGGATGGATGGGTGTTGGGGGAATGGGATGAGGGATGGGGGATGGGGGTTGGGGGGATGGGGAAATGGGGGGACGGATGGGGATGAGGGAATGCAGGGGATGAATGGAGGATGGATAGGGGAATGGGGAATGAATGGGGGTGGGGGAATGGATGGGGGATGGGGATGTGGGAATGGGGGGATGGATGGGAAATGGGGAAATGGATGGAGCTGGGGGAATAGATGGGGGATGTGGGAATGGGGGGATGGGGGATGTGGGAATGGGGGGATGGATGGGAAAATGGGGAAATGGATGGAGCTGGGGGAATAGATGGGGGATGTGGGAATGGGGGGATGGGTGGGATGTGGGATGGGGGGATGGGGGAATGGATGGGGGATGGGGGAATAAGTGGGGGATGTGGGAATGGGGGGATGGATGGGGGATTGGGGAATGGATTGGGGATGGGGGAATGGGGGGATGGATGGGGATGTGGGAATGGGGGGGATGGGATGGGGATGGGATGGGGGATGGGGAATGGATTGGGGATGGGGATGGATGGGGATGGGGCAATGGATGGGGATGGGGGAATGGGGGAATGGGTGGGGGATGTGGGAATGGGGGGGTGGGGTAGGGGATGGGGGAAGATGGAGGATAGGAGATTGGGGGAATGGATGGGGATGTGAGAATTGGGGGATGGGAAATGGGGGAATGGGGGAATGGGGAGACGGATGGTGGATGTGGGAATGGGGGGATGGATGGGGGCTGCGGGAATGGGGGGATGGGGGAATGGGGAGACAGATGGTGGATGTAGGAATGGGGGTATGGATGGGGGATGGGGAGGGGGGTGGATGGGGGAATGGGGGGATGGATGGGGGATGTGGGAATGAGGGTGGGTGGGGAATGGGGGATGGGTAGGGGATGGTGGAATGGGGGGATGGATGGGGATGGGGATGGATGGGAGAATGGGGGGGTGGAGGATGGGGGAATGGATGGATGGGGGATGGGTGGATGGATGTGGGATAGGAGAATGGGGGAATGGATGGGGGACATGGGAATGGGGGGATGTGGGAATGGGGGGTGGGTGGGTGGGGGAATGGGTGTTGGGGGATGGGGGAATGGGGGTTGTTTGGGGATGGGGGATTGGGGGGGGATGGATGGGGGATGGTGGAAATGGGGGATGAATGGGGGATGGGGGAATGGGGGGGATGGGGATGGATGGGGGAGTGGATGGGGGATGGGGGAATGGGTGTTGGGGGATGGGGGAATGGGGGTTGATTGGGGTGGGGATTGGGGGGATGGATGGTGGGTGGAGGAATGGGGGGGATGAATGGGGGAATGGATGGGGGACGCATGGGGCATTGGGGGATGGGGAATGGTGGGAATGGATGGGGGGTGGGGGATGGGGAATGGTGGAATGGTTGGGGGGTGGGGGAATGGATGGGGGGGTGGATGGGAGGATGGATGGGGGATCGGGGAATGGGGGATGAGGGAATGAATGGGGGATGGGGGAATTAGTGGGGGGTGTGGGAATGGGGGATGGATGGGGGTGGATGTAGGATGGGGGGATGGATTAGGGAATGGGAGGGGGGATGGATGGGGGAATGGGGAGATGGATGGGGGATGTGGGAATGGGGGTTGGGTGGGGATTGGGGGATGGGTGGGGGATGGTGGAATGGGCAGATGGATGGGGGATGGGGATGGATGGGGGAATGGGGGGGATGGCGATGGGGGACGGGGGGATGGATGTGGGATAGGAGAATGGGGGAATGGATGGGGGATGTGGATGGGGGGATGTGGGAATGGGGGGGTGGGTGGAGGATGGGGGAATGGGTGTTGGGGGGTGGGGGTATGGGGGGTTGGGGGGTGGGGGAATGGGGGGGATGAATGGGGGATGGGGGGAATGGGGTGATGTTGGGAGTGGGGGAATGGGGGGTGGGGATGGATGTGGGAGTGGGATGGGGGGGGATGGGGGGATGGGGGGATGGGGGATGGTGGGGGTGTGGATGGGGGTTGGGGGGTTGGTGGGGGGTGGGGGATGTGTGGGGGTGGTGGGTATGGGGGATGGGTGGGGTGAGTGGGATGGGGGGATGGATGGGTGGTGGATAGGGGAATGGGGGGAATGGATGGGGTTGGGGGATGGGTGTGGGGATGGGGGATGTGGAATGGATGGGGTTGGGGATGTGGGATTGGAATGGTGGATGATGGGAATTGGGGAATGGATTGGGTTGATGGATGGGGAATGGGGTGGATGGGGATGGGGGATGTGGGATGGGGGTTGTGGGATGTGGGAATGGGGGATGTGTTGATGGGATGTGGGAATGGGGGATGGATGGGGGATGAGGGGGATGGAATGGGGATGGATGATGGGATGGTGGGAATGGGGGGATGATAGGGGATGGATGGGGGTGGGGGAATGGATGGGGGAGGTGGGAATGGGGGTAGGTGGGGGATAAGGGAGTGGGGGAATGGATGGGGAATGTGAGAATTGGGGGATGGGGAAAGGGGGAATGGGGTAATGGGCGGGGGATGGGGGAATGGGGAGACGGATGGTGGATGTGGGAATGGGGGGAAATATGGGGATGGGGGAACGGGGGAATGGATGGGGGCTGCTGGAATGGGGGGATGGGGGAATGGGGAGACGGATGGTGGATGTAGGAATGGGGGGATGGATGGGGGATGGGAGGGGGGATGGATGGGGGAATGGGGGGATGGACGGGGGATGTGGGAATGGGGGGTGGGTGGGGAATGGGGGATGGGTGGGGGATGGGGATGTGTGGGGAAATGGGGGAATGGATGGATGGGGATGGGGGATGAGGGGGATGGATGTGGGATGTGGGAATGGGGGCATGTGGGAATTGGGGGGTGGGTGGGGGATGGATGAGGATGGGGGAAGGTGGGATGGATGGGGGATGGATGGGGGAATGGGGGGATGGGGTAATGTGGAATGGATGGGGGCTGGGGGATGGATGGGGGATGGGGGATGGGGATGGGGGATGGGGAATGGATGGGGGATTGATGGGGGAATTGGGGGATGGAGAATGGGGTGATGGATGGGGATGGGGAAGGGGGATGGATGGGGGATGGGGATGGATGGGGGGATGGGGGATGGGGGAATGGGGGATGGGGTGATGGATGGGGGAATGGGGGATGGGTGGGGAATGGGGGGTTTGGATGGGGGATGGTGGAATGGGGTTGGATGGGGGATGGGGAAATGGGGGGAGGGATGGAGGATGGGTTGGAAATGGTGGAATGGGGCATGGGGGATGGGTGGGGGAATGGGGGGAATGGGGGAATGGATGGGGGATGGATGGAGGATGGGGGAATGGGGGACGGATAGGGGGTGGGGGAATGATGGGATTGATGGTGAATGCGGGATGGGGGATGGGTGTGGGATGGTGGAATGCGGGATGGATAGGGGGTGGGGGAATGATGGGATGGGTGGGGGATGGGGGATAGATGGGGGAATGGGTGGGGGGTGGTGGATTGGGGTAATGGGGGGGATGGGGGGGTAGGGATGGGGGAATGGGGGATGGATGGGGGTGGGGGGATGATGGGATGGGTGGGGGATGGGGGATAGATGGGGGAATGGGTGGGGGGTGGTGGATTGGGGGAATGGGGGGGATGGGGGTAGGGATGGGGGAATGGGGGATGGATGGGGGTGGGGGGATGATTGGATGGGTGGGGATGGGGGAATGGGGGATAGATGGGGGAATGGGGGATGGGTGGGGGATGGTGGATTGTGGGAATTGGGTGGGGTGGGGGAATGGGGGATGGATGGGGGATGGTGGAATGGGGGTTGGGTGGGGGGTGGGGAATGGGGGGGTGGATGGGGGATGGTGGAATGAGGGATGTATGGTGGATGGGGATGGGGATGGGGGAATGGGGGGATGGGGGTGTGGATGGATCGGGGAATGGGGAGTTGGGGGAATGGGGGGATGGATGGGGGATGGGGATGAGGGATGGGTGGGGGATGGTGGAATATGGGGGTGGGTGGGGGCTAGGGGAGTTGGGGGAATGGGGGATGGATGGGGGGATGGGGATGGCTGGGGATGGGGGGATGGGTGGGGATGGGGATGGGGATGGGGGGATGGGGGTGTGGATGGATTAGGGAATGGGGAGTTGGGGGAATGGGGGGATGGATGGGGGATGGGGATGAGGGATGGGTGGGGGATGGTGGAATATGGGGGTGGGTGGGGGCTAGGGGAGTTGGGGGAATGGGGGATGGATGGGGGGATGGGGATGGCTGGGGAATGGGGGGATGGGTGGGGATGGGGGGATGGGGTAATGGATGCAAGATGTGGGAATGGGGGGATGGAGGAATAGGGGGGTGGGGAATGGGGGGATGGAGAATGGGGGGATGGAGGAATAGGGGGGTGGGGAATGGGGGGATGGAGAATGGGGGGATGGAGAATGGGGGGATGGATGGGGGATGTGGGAATTGGGGAATGGAGAATGGGGGAATAGGTGGGGGATAGGGAAATGGGGGGCTAGGGGATGGGGGCATGGATGGGGGATGGATGGGGGATGGGGGAATGGGGGGATGGGGAATGGGGGTATGGATGGGGGATGCGGAATGGGCAGGTGGGTGGGGGATAGGGGAATGGATGGGGATGTGGGAATTGGGGGATGGGGAATGGGGGATGTGGGAATGGGGGGATGGATGGGGGATGGGGGAATGGAGGGGATGGGGAAGGATGCAGGAATGGGGGGATGGATGGTGGATGGGGGAATGAAGGAATGGGTGGGGGATGGGTGGGGGATAGGGGAACGGGGGGATGGAAGGGGAATGGGGATGGGTGGAATGGGGAATGGATGGGGAATGGGGGATGGGTGGGGGATGGTAGAATGGGGGGATGGGGGATGAGTGATGGATGGGGGAATGGGAGGATGGGGGAATGGCGGGGTGGATGGGGTATAGGGGAATGGGGGAATGTGGGAATGGAGGCATGTAGAATGGGGGGATGGGTGGGGGATAGGAGAATGGGGGGATGTTGATAGGGGAATGGGGGGATGGATGGGGGATAGGGGAATGGGGGGATGGGTGGTGGATGGGGGAAGGGGGGATAGATGGGGGATGGGGATGGATGGGGGGATGGGGGAATGGATGGGGGATGGAGAAATGGGGGGATGGGGATAGGAGGATGGATGGGGATAGGGGAATGGGGGATGGGGGATTGGGAGACGGATGGGGGATGTGGGAATGGGGGGATGGATGTGGGATGGAGGAACGGGGGATGGATGGGGGATGGAGGATGGATGGGGCATGGGGAATGGGGGGATAGGGGAATGGGGGATGGGGGAATGGGGGATGGATAGGGGGTGAGGGATGGATGGGGGATGGAGGATGTGGGATGGATGGGAGATGGAGGATCGGGGGATCGGGGGATGGATGTGGAATGGGGGGATGGATGGGGAAATGGGAGATGGATGGGGATGTGGGAATGGGGGGATGGGGAGGATGGGGGATGTGGGAATGGGGGGATGGATAGGTGGTGAGGGATGGATGGGGGATGGAGGATGTGGGATGGATGGGAGATGGAGGATCGGGGGATCGGGGGATGGATGTGGAATGGGGGGATGGATGGGGAAATGGGAGATGGATGGGGATGTGGGAATGGGGGGATGGGGGAGGATGGGGGATGTGGGAATGGGGGGATGGATGGGGAAATAGGGGATGGATGGGGGAATGGGGGATGGATGGGGAAATGGGGGATGGATGGGGATGTGGGAATGGGGGGATGGGGGAGGATGGGGGATATGGGAATGGGGGGATGGATGGGGAAATGGGGGATGGATGGGGGAATGGGGGGATGGATGGGGGAATGGGGGGATGGATGGGGAAATGGGGGATGGATGGGGATGTCGGAATGGGGGGATGGATGGGGATGTGGGAATGGGGGGATGGATGGGGAAATGGGGGATGGATGGGGGATGGGGGATGTGGGATGGATGGGAGATGGAGGATCGGGGGATGGGGGGATGGATGTGGAATGGGGGATGGATGGGGAAATGGGGGATGGATGGGGATGTGGGAAAGGGGAGGATGGGGGATGTGGGAATGGGGGGATGGATGGGGAAATGGGGGATGGATGGGGAAATGGGGGATGGATGGGGATGTGGGAATGGGGGGGATGGGGGAGGATGGGGGATGTGGGAATGGGGGGATGGATGGGGAAATGGGTGATGGATGGGGAAATGGGGGATGGATGGGGATGTGGGAATGGGGGGGATGGGGGAGGATGGGGGATGTGGGAATGGGGGGATGGATGGGGAAATGGGGGATGGATGGGGGATGGGGGATGTGGGATGGATGGGAGATGGAGGATCGGGGGATGGATGTGGAATGGGGGGATGGATGGGGAAATGGGGGATGGATGGGGATGTGGGAATGGGGGGGATGGGGGAGGATGGGGGATGTGGGAATGGGGGGATGGATGGGGAAATGGGGGATGGATGGGGGATGGGGGATGTGGGATGGATGGAGATGGAGGATCGGGGGATCGGGGGATGGATGTGGAATGGGGGAATGGGGGGATGGATGGGGAAATGGGGGATGGATGGGGATGTGGTAATGGGGGGGATGGGGGAGGATGGGGGATGTGGGAATGGGGGGGATGGATGGGGAAATGGGGGATGGATGGGGGTGGGGGATGGATGGGGATGTGGGAATGGGGTGGATGGGGGAGGATGGGGGATGTGGGAATGGGGGGATGGATGGGGAAATGGGGGATGGATGGGGGATGGGGGATGTGGGATGGATGGGAGATGGAGGATCGGGGGATCGGGGGATGGATGTGGAATGGGGGATGGATGGGGATGTGGGAATGGGGGGGATGGGGGAGGATGGGGGATGTGGGAATGGGGGGATGGATGGGGAAATGGGGGATGGATGGGGATGTGGGAATGGAGGGGATGGGGGAGGATGGGGGATGTGAGAATGGGGGGATGGATGGGGAAATGGGGGATGGATGGGGATGTGGGAATGGGGGGGATGGGGGAGGATGGGGGATGTGGGAATGGGGGGATGGATGGGGAAATGGGGGATGGATGGGGGATGGAGGATGTGGGATGGATGGGAGATGGAGGATCGGGGGATCGGGGGATGGATGTGGAATGGGGGAATGGGGGGATGGATGGGGAAATGGGGGATGGATGGGGATGTGGGAATGGGGGGGGATGGGGGAGGATGGGGGATGTGGGAATGGGGGCATGGATGGGGAAATGGGGGATGGATGGGAGATGGAGGATCGGGGGATCGGGGGATGGATGTGGAATGGGGGAATGGGAGGATGGATGGGGAAATGGGAGATGGATGGGGATGTGGGAATGGGGGGATGGGGGAGGATGGGGGATGTGGGAATGGGGGGATGGATGGGGAAATAGGGGATGGATGGGGAAATGGGGGATGGATGGGGATGTGGGAATGGGGGGATGGGGGAGGATGGGGGATGTGGGAATGGGGGGATGGATGGGGAAATGGGGGATGGATGGGGAAATGGGGGGATGGATGGGGGAATGGGGGGATGGATGGGGAAATGGGGGATGGATGGGGATGTGGGAATGGGGGGATGGATGGGAATGTGGGAATGGGGGGATGGATGGGGAAATGGGGGATGGATGGGGGATGGGGGATGTGGGATGGATGGGAGATGGAGGATCGGGGGATGGGGGGATGGATGTGGAATGGGGGATGGGGGATGGATGGGGAAATGGGGGATGGATGGGGATGTGGGAAAGGGGAGGATGGCGGATGTGGGAATTGGGGGTTGGATGGGGAAATGGGGGATGGATGGGGAAATGGGGGATGGATGGGGATGTGGGAATGGGGGGGTGGGGGAGGATGGGGGATGTGGGAATGGGGGGATGGATGGGGAAATGGGGGATGGATGGGGATGTGGGAATGGAGGGGATGGGGGAGGATGGGGGATGTGAGAATGGGGGGATGGATGGGGAAATGGGGGATGGATGGGGATGTGGGAATGGGGGGGATGGGGGAGGATGGGGGATGTGGGAATGGGGGGATGGATGGGGAAATGGGGGATGGATGGGGGATGGAGGATGTGGGATGGATGGGAGATGGAGGATCGGGGGATCGGGGGATGGATGTGAAATGGGGGAATGGGGGGAGGATGAGGAAATGGGGGATGGATGGGGATGTGGGAATGGGGGGTTGGGGGCGGATGGGGGATGTGGGAATGGGGGGATGGATGGGGAAATGGGGGATGGATGGGGGATGGAGGATGTGGGATGGATGGGAGATGGAGGATCGGGGGATCGGGGGATGGATGTGGAATGGGGGAATGGGGGGATGGATGGGGAAATGGGAGATGGATGGGGATGTGGGAATGGGGGGATGGGGGAGGATGGGGGATGTGGGAATGGGGGGATGGATGGGGAAATAGGGGATGGATGGGGGAATGGGGGGATGGATGGGGAAATGGGGGATGGATGGGGTTGTGGGAATGGGGGGATGGGGGAGGATGGGGGATGTGGGAATGGGGGGATGGATGGGGAAATGGGGAATGGATGGGGGAATGGGGGGATGGATGGGGGAATGTGGGGATGGATGGGGAAATGGGGGATGGATGGGGATGTGGGAATGGGGGGATGGATGGGGATGTGGGAATGGGGGGATGGATGGGGAAATGGGGGATGGATGGGGTATGGGGGATGTGGGATGGATGGGAGATGGAGGATCGGGGGATGGGTGGATGGATGTGGAATGGGGGATGGGGGATGGATGGGGAAATGGTGGATGGATGGGGATGTCGGAAAGGGGAGGATGGGGGATGTGGGAATGGGGGGATGGATGGGGAAATGGGGGATGGATGGGGAAATGGGGGATGGATGGGGATGTGGGAATGGGGGGATGGGGGAGGATGGGGGATGTGGGAATGGGGGGATGGATGGGGAAATGGGGGATGGATGGGGGATGGGGGATGTGGGATGGATGGGAGATGGAGGATCGGGGGATGGATGTGGAATGGGGGAATGGGGGGATGGATGGGGAAATGGGGGATGGATGGGGATGTGGGAATGGGGGGGATGGGGGAGGATGGGGGATGTGGGAATGGGGGGATGGATGGGGAAATGGGGGATGGATGGGGGATGGGGGATGTGGGATGGATGGGAGATGGAGGATCGGCGGACGGGGGATGGATGTGGAATGGGGGAATGGGGGGATGGATGGGGAAATGGGGGATGGATGGGGATGTGGTAATGGGGGGGATGGGGGAGGATGGGGGATGTGGGAATGGGGGGATGGATGGGGAAATAGGGGATGGATGGGGGATGGGGGATGTGGGATGGATGGGAGATGGAGGATCGGGGGATCAGGGGATGGATGTGGAATGGGGGGATGGATGGGGAAATGGGGGATGGATGGGGATGTGGTAATGGGGGGGATGGGGGAGGATGGGGGATGTGGGCATGGGGGGGATGGATGGGGAAATGGGGGATGGATGGGGGATGGGGGATGGATGGGGATGTGGGAATGGGGGGGATGGGGGAGGATGGGGGATGTGGGAATGGGGGGATGGATGGGGAAATGGGGGATGGATGGGGGATGGGGGATGTGGGATGGATGGGAGATGGAGGATCGGGGGATCGGGGGATGGATGTGGAATGGGGGATGGATGGGGATGTGGGAATGGGGGGGATGGGGGAGGATGGGGGATGTGGGAATGGGGGGATGGATGGGGAAATGGGGGGTGGATGGGGATGTGGGAATGGAGGGGATGGGGGAGGATGGGGGATGTGAGAATGGGGGGATGGATGGGGAAATGGGGGATGGATGGGGATGTGGGAATGGGGGGGATGGGGGAGGATGGGGTATGTGGGAATGGGGGGTTGGATGGGGATATGGGGGATGGATGGGGGATGGAGGATGTGGGATAGATGGGAGATGGAGGATCGGGGGATCGGGGGATGGATGTGGAATGGGGGAATGGGGGGATGGATGGGGAAATGGGGGATGGATGGGGATGTGGGAATGGGGGGGATGGGGGAGGATGGGGGATGTGGGAATGGGGGGATGGATGGGGAAATGGGGGATGGATGGGGGATGGGGGATGTGGGATGGATGGGAGATGGAGGATCGGGGGATGGATGTGGAATGGGGGAATGGGGGGATGGATGGGGAAATGGGAGATGGATGGGGATGTGGGAATGGGGGGATGGGGGAGGATGGGGGATGTGGGAATGGGGGGATGGATGGGGAAATAGGGGATGGATGGGGGAATGGGGGATGGATGGGGAAATGGGGGATGGATGGGGATGTGGGAATGGGGGGATGGGGGAGGATGGGGGATGTGGGAATGGGGGGATGGATGGGGAAATGGGGGATGGATGGGGGAATGGGGGGATGGATGGGGGAATGGGGGGATGGATGGGGAAATGGGGGATGGATGGGGATGTGGGAATGGGGGGATGGATGGGAATGTGGGAATGGGGGGATGGATGGGGAAATGGGGGATGGATGGGGGATGGGGGATGGGGGATGTGGGATGGATGGGAGATGGAGGATCGGGGGATGGGGGGATGGATGTGGAATGGGGGATATGGGATGGATGGGGAAATGGGGGATGGATGGGGATGTGGGAAAGGGGAGGATGGCGGATGTGGGAATGGGGGGATGGATGGGGAAATGGGGGATGGATGGGGAAATGGGGGATGGATGGGGATGTGGGAATGGGGGGGATGGGGGAGGATGGGGGATGTGGGAATGGGGGGATGGATGGGGAAATGGGGGATGGATGGGGATGTGGGAATGGAGGGGATGGGGGAGGATGGGGGATGTGAGAATGGGGGGATGGATGGGGAAATGGGGGATGGATGGGGATGTGGGAATGGGGGGGATGGGGGAGGTTGGGGGATGTGGGAATGGGGGGATGGATGGGGAAATGGGGGATGGATGGGGGATGGAGGATGTGGGATGGATGGGAGATGGAGGATCGGGGGATCGGGGGATGGATGTGGAATGGGGGAATGGGGGGATGGATGGGGAAATGGGGGATGGATGGGGATGTGGGAATGGGGGGTTGGGGGCGGATGGGGGATGTGGGAATGGGGGGATGGATGGGGAAATGGGGGATGGATGGGGAAATGGGGGATGGATGGGGATGTGGGAATTGGGGGATGGGGGATGGATGTGGAATGGGGGATGGATGGGGAAATGGGGGATGGATGGGGGATGGGGGAATGGGGGGATGGGGATATGGGAATGGGGGGGAAGGGGGAGGATGGGGGAAGGGAGGGGATGGGGAAGGATGGGGGAATGGGGGGTTGGATGGGGGATGGGAGATGGGGGGAACAGGTGTGGGACGGTGGAATGTGGGGGCTGGCGGATGGATGGGGTAATGGGGGTGTTGGGGGTGGGGGAATAGGGGGATAGATGTGGGTGGGTGATGGATGGGGGATGGGGGAATGGGGGATGGGGGAAGGATGGGGGAATGGGGATGGATGGGGGAATGGGGGGATGGATGGGGGATGTGGGAATGGGGGGATGGATGTGGGAATGGGGGGATGGATGGGGGATCGGGGATGGATGGGGGATGGGGGATGGATGGGGGAATGGGGCGATGGGGGAATGGGGCGATGGATGGGGGATATGGGAATGACGGGATGGGGAAGGGGGATGGGGGAATGGGGGGATGGATGGGGGATGGGGGAATGGGGGGCTGGATGGGGATGGGGGATGGATGAGGGATGGGGGGGTGGATGGGGGAATAGGGGATGGGGTATGGGGGAATGGGGAGATGGATGGGGGATGGGGGAATGGGGGGATGGCTGTGGGATGGAGGAATGGGGGGATGGGGGAGTGGGGAGACGGATGTGGGATGTGGGAATGGGGGGACGGATGGGGGATGTGGGAAGGGGGGTGGATGGAAGATGGATGGGGAAATGATTGGGGGTGGAGATAGATGGCGGATGGGGATGGGAGGATGGGGGGGATGGGGAATGGGTGGGGGATAGAGGGATAGGGGGATAGAGGGATAGGTGGATACAGGGATGGGGTATAGGGGGATAGAGGGATAGGAGAATGGGGGATAGGGGGATAGATGTTGCCAAGGTTGGAGGGTTTGAGCTACAGGGAGAGGCTGAACAGGATGGGGCTGTTTTCCCTGGAGCGTCGGAGGCTGAGGGGGGGACCCTTATAGAGGTTGACAAAATCACGAGGGGGGTGTGGATAGGGTAAATAGACAAAGTCTTTTCCCTGGGGTCAGGGAGTCCGGAACTAGAGGGGCATAGGTTTAGGGCGAGAGGGGAAAGATATGTTTGTTGGATAGAGCGGGGGGACAGGAATGGTTATTCCGGGATTTAGACGGTTCAGTTAGGACGGGGAAGGTGGGAAAAGAGGAGGCTGGGGGTGGGGGGGGGGGGAGGTGCGGCGTTGTTAGTCAAGGACAGTATTACGATGAGGACTCGTTGACTGAGGTAGGACGGGCTGAGGTTGGAAACAGGAAAGGAGAGGTCACCCCGAAGGGCGTTTTCGGGAGAGCATACAAGCGCAGTAGAGGCCCTTCGGCCCTCGAGGTTGCGCCGGCCTACTGTCATACTAACCTGAAGCCCATCCCACCTGCACTGTTCCATGTACGTTCCATTTGCCTGTCCAATGACGACTTAAATGCACTTAAAGTTGGCGAATCTACTCCCGTTGCAGGCAAAGCGATGACCTTATATGTCTCTGTTAGGTCACCTACTTCCCTCGAACGAAAACGGCCTCAAGTCCCTCAGCCTTTCCTCGTAAGACCTTCCCTCCAAAAACCAGGCAACATCCCGGGAAGTCTCCTTTCCGAAGCTTCCACGTCCTCCTTATAACGCGGTGACCAGAAACTGCCCACGTTACTCCAGCGTTTTCTGGGGCCGCACCAGAGTTTGGTACAGCTGGAGCGTAGCCTCATGGTCTCGATCCCTCTATTAATAAAGGCCGAAACACTGTATGCCTTCTTAACAACCCTGTCAACCTGGGTGGCAACTTTCAAGGGATCTGTGTCCATGGTCACCGAGATCTCTCTGCTCGTCTGCACCGCCAAGGGTCTTACCATTAGCCCAGTACTTTGCGTTCCGGTTAGTCCGACCAAAGTGAATCACCTCGCACTTGTCCGCGTTAAACTCCATTTGCCACCCCTCGGCCCAGCTCTGCAGCTCATCTCTGTCTCTCTGTGACCGACAGTGGAGCTAACCTTGCAGGTACACCGCTGGTTAACCGGACTCCGGGACGAACATTTCCCATCCACCACCACTTCATTCAGCAAGCCAATGACTGGCCCAAACCGCTATGTCTCCCCCAATCCCGTTCCTCTGCATTTGGCGCAATAGCCCACTGTGGGCAACCTTATATCGAACGCTTTGCTGAAACCCCAAATACGCCACGTCAACCGGTTTACCCTCATCGACCTGTTCGGTCACCTTCTCAAAGCCCTCCGAGTAGATGCAGAGGCAGGGATTGGAAAGGTGATTCTTGATCGGAGCGAGAGTAACAGGGTCGTTTAGATCAGATTCCCTCCGGTGTGGAAACAGGCCCTTCGGCCCAACAAGTCCACACCGGCCCGCCGAAGAGCAACCCCACCCAGACCCGTTCCCCGACATTTTACCCCTTCACCTAACGCCGCGGGCAATTTAGCGTGGCCAGTTCGCCTGACCTGCACGTTTTTGGACTGCGGGAGGGAACCGGAGGAAACCCACGCAGACACGGGGTGGGGGGAATGCGCAAGCTCCACACATACAGTCACCCGAGGTGGGAATCGAACACGGGTCCCTGGAGCTGTGAGGCAGAAGGGCTAACCACTGTGCCGCCCACAGGGGACTTGAACCCTCCAAAACATTAACTGGAACCATGATAGGGTGATGGGGTCGGTTTGTGTCCAATGTGCGCAGGAGGGTTCCCTGACACAGTGTGGAGACGGGCCTACAAGACCTGAGGCCTCAGGCCTGATTAGATTTGTTACCGGGGAATGAACCCGGCCAGGCGTTAGATGTGGAGGGAGGGGAGCACTTTGGCAATAGCGACCACAATTTGGTTATGTTTACTTTAGCGATGGAAAGGGGGAGGGTTATAGCTGGTGGTGGTGGTGGGTGGGGGGAGATTTAGGATGCGTGGGCTGGAGAAGGGAACTGCAGGGGATGGGCCCGATTGAACTGTGGGGCCTATTCAAGGAGCAGAGACTGCGTGCCCTCGCTAAGTGGGGACCTGTCAAGCAGGGAGGGAATGGTCAAGTGAGGGAGCCGTTGTTCACCAAGGAAGCTGACTCTCTTGACAAGAGGAAGAAGGCGGCTCAGATAAGGGTGAGACTTAACGGCTCAGTTGGGACGCTTGAGAGTTAGCAGTTAGTCAGTAAAGACCTAGAGAGAGCGCGAAGACGAGCCAGGAGGGGGGACATGGTGGATAGGCTCAAGGGAAGCCCCGAAAACCTCCGAGAGGTACATGAGGGAGAAAAGAATGACGAGATTAAGACTGGGGCTCGGTCGAGGGACAGGAGTGGGAAGTTGCGCGTGGAGTCCGAGGAGAGAGGGGGAGCGCGAAATGAATGTTTCTCGTCAGTGTTCACACTGCAGCCAGATGATGTTGCCGAGGAGCAGACTGAGATACATTTTGATGCGCACAAGAAGGAGGTGTTAACAGTCCTGGAGAGCGTGAAAATAGGTAAGTCCCCGTTTCCCCCCCTCCCCGGGGCCGGATGGGATTTATCCTGGGGTTCCCTGGGAAGCCAGGGAAGAGATTGGTGAGCCTTCGGATTGGATCTTGAGGGCGTCGTTGTCTGGCGGAGAGGAACGCGTTGATGAGGGACCTCTGGTTTGGTGAAGAGGAGGACAGTCAGTTATTTGAAGTGAACAAGCAGGTAGATGGGGGCAAACCGGTCGATGTGGTGTATGTGGGTTTCGGGAAGGCGTTCGACGAGGTTCCCCACGGTGGGCTCGTGCACGAAATACGGAGGAATGGGATCGAGGGGGATGGAGCGCGGCTCAGAAAATGTCAAGCTGAAAGACGACACAGGGTGGGGGCTGGATGTGAAATGTCCATCCTGGGGTACAGTCACTTCTGGTGTACCGCAAGGATCAGTGCTGGGTCTTCTCCTGTTCCCCAAATTTATAAATGACCCGGATGAGGGTGTAGAAGGGTGGGTTAGTAAATTTGCAGATGGCACGAATGTCGGTGGAGTTGTGGACGGTGCTGAAGGATGTTGCAGTTTACAGAGGGACAGGGACAAGCTCCAGAGATGGGCTGAGAGGGGGCAAATGGAGTTTAATGTGGGATAGTGTGAGGGTTACAAAGGGACAGGGATAAGCTGCAGAGCTGGGCTGAGAGGGGGCAAATGGAGTTTAACGTGGGAAAGTGTGAGGGTTACAGGGGGACAGGGATAAGCTGCAGAGCTGGGCCGAGAGGGGGCAAATGGAGTTTAATGTGGGAAAGGGTGGGGGTTACAGAGGGACAGGGATAAGCTGCAGAGCTGGGCCGAGAGGGGGCAAATGGAGTTTAATGGGGGAAAGTGTGAGGGTTACAGAGGGACAGGGATAAGCTGCAGAGCTGGGCCGAGAGGGGGCAAATGGAGTTTAATGGGGGAAAGTGTGAGGGTTACAGAGGGACAGGGATAAGCTGCAGAGCTGGGCCGAGAGGGGGCAAATGGAGTTTAATGGGGGAACGTGTGAGGGTTACAGAGGGACAGGGATAAGCTGCAGAGCTGGGCTGAGAGGGGGCAAATGGAGTTTAATGGGGGAAAGTGTGAGGGTTTATTGATGATTACATGTGGGTTATTGACGATTAAATGTGTTTATTGATTATTAAATGTATTTATTGACGATTAAATGTCTTTATTGGTGATTAAATGTGGGTTATTGATGATTAAATGTGGGTTATTGATGATTAAATGTGTTTCTTGATGATTAAATGTGTTTATTGATGATTAAATGTGGGTTATTGTTGATTAAATGTTGTTATTGATGATTAAATGTGGGTTATTGATGATTAAATGTGGGTTATTGATGATTAAATGTGTTTATTGATGATTAAATGTGGGTTATTGATGATTAAATGTGTTTATTGATGATTAAATATGTTTATTGATGATTAAATGTGGGTTATTGATGATTAAATGTGGGTTATTGATGATTAAATGTGTTTATTGATGATTAAATATGTTTATTGATGATTAAAGGTGGGTTTTTGATGATTAAATGTGGGTTATTGATGATTAAATATGTTTATTGATGATTAAATGTGTTTATTGATGATTAAATGTGTTTATTGATGATTAAATGTGGGTTATTGATGATTAAATGTGTTTATTGATGATTAAATGAGGGTTATTGATGATTAAATATGTTTATTGATGATTAAAGGTGGGTTTTTGATGATTAAATGTGGGTTATTGATGATTAAATATGTTTATTGATGATTAAATGTGGGTTATTAATGATTAAATGTTGGTTATTGATGATTAAATGTGGGTTATTGATGATTGAATGTGTTTATTGATGATTAAATGTGTTTATTGATGATTTTATATATTTATTGATGATTAAATGTCTTTATTGATGATTAAATGTGGTTATTGATGATTAAATGTGTTTATTGATGATTAAATGTGGGTTATTGATGATTGAATGTGTTTATTGATGATTAAATGTGTTATTGATGATTTTATATATTTATTGATGTTTAAATGTCTTTATTGATGATTACATGTGGTTATTGATGATTAAATGTGGGTTATTGATGATTAACTGTGTTTATTGATGATTAAATGTGTTTATTGATGATTTTATATATTTATTGATGATTAAATGTGGGTTATTGATGATTAAATGTGGGTTATTGATAATTAAATGTGGGTTATTGATGATTAAATGCGGTTATTAATGATTAAATGTAGGTTATTGATGATTAAATGTGGGTTAGTGATGATTAAATGTGGGTTATTGATGATTAAATGTGTTTATTGATGATTAAATGTGGGTTATAGATGATTAAATGTGTTTATTGATGAATAAATGTGTTTATTGATGATTAAATGTGGGTTATTGATGAATAAATGTGTTTATTGATGATTAAACGTGGGTTATTGATGATTAAATGTGGGTTATTGATGATTAAATATGTTTATTGATGATTAAATGTGGGTTATTGATGATTAAATATGTTTATTGATGATTAAATGTGTTTATTGATGATTAAATGTGGGTTATTGATGAATAAATGTGTTTATTGATGATTAAATGTGGGTTATTGATGATTAAATGTGGGTTATTGATGATTAAATGTGGGTTATTGATGATTAAATATGTTTATTGATGATTAAATGTGGGTTATTGATGATTAAATGTGTTTATTGATGATTAAATGTGGGTTATAGATGATTAAATGTGTTTATTGATGAATAAATGTGTTTATTGATGATTAAATGTGGGTTATTGATGAATAAATGTGTTTATTGATGAATAAATGTGTATATTGATGATTAAATGTGTTTATTGATGATTAAATATGTTTATTGATGATTAAATGTGGGTTATTGATGATTAAATGTCTTTATTGATGATTAAATGTGTTTATAGATGATTAAATGTGGGTTATTGATGATTAAATGTGTTTATTGATGATTAAATGTGTTTATTGATGATTAAATGTGGGTTATTGATGATTAAATGTGTTTATTGATGATTAAATGTGTTTATTGATGAATAAATGTGTATATTGATGATTAAATGTGTTTATTGATGATTAAATATGTTTATTGATGATTAAATGTGGGTTATTGATGATTAATGTGTTTAGTGATGAATAAATGTGTATATTGATGATTAAATGTGTTTATTGATGATTAAATATGTTTATTGATGATTAAATGTGGGTTATTGATGATTAAATATGTTAATTGAGGATTAAAGGTGGGTTTTTGATGATTAAATGTGGGTTATTGATGATTAAATATGTTTATTGATGATTAAAGGTGGGTTATTATGTGGTTATTGATGTTTAAATGCTGGCCTTCATAACAAGAGGGATTGAGTATAGAAGCAAAGAGGTGCTTCTGCAGCTGTACAGGGCCCTGGTGAGACCACACCTGGAGTACTGTGTACAGTTCTGGTCTCCAAATTTGAGGAAAGACATTCTGGCTATTGAGGGAGTGCAGCGTAGGTTCACGAGGTCAATTCCTGGAATGGCAGGATTGCCTTACACGGAAAGACTGAAGCGACTGGGCTTGTATACCCTTGAGTTTAGAAGACTGAGAGGGGATCTGATTGAAACGTATAGGCTTATGAAAGGACTGGACACTCTGGCAGGAGGGAACATATTTCCGTTGATGGGGGAGTGCCGAACCAGAGGACACAACTTAAAAATACGGGGTAGACCATTTAGGACAGAGATGAGGAGAAACTACTTCACACAGAGAGTGGTGGCTGTGTGGAATGCTCTGCCCCAGAGGGCAGTGGAGGCCCAGTCTCTGGATTCTTTTAAGAAAGAATTGGATAGAGCTCTTAAAGATAGTGGAGTCAAGGGGTATGGAGATAAGGCTGGAACAGGATACTAATTAGGAATGATCAGCCATGATCATATTGAATGGCGGTGCAGGCTCGAAGGGCAGAATGGCCTACTCCTGCATCTATTGTCTATTGTCTATTGTCTATTGTCTTATTAATGATTAAATGTGGGTTATTGATGAATAAATGTGTTTATTGATGATTAAATGTGGTTATTGATGATTAAATGTGGTTATTGATGATTAAATGTGTTTATTGATGATTAAATGTGGTTTATTGATGATTAAATGTGTTTATTGATGATTAAATGTGTTTATTGATGATTTTATATATTTATTGATGTTTAAATGTCTTTATTGATGATTAAATGTGGTTATTGATGTTTAAATGTGGGTTATTGATGATTAAATGTGTTTATTGATGATTAAATGTGTTTATTGATGATTAACTGTGTTTATTGATGATTAAATGTGGGTTATTGATGATTAAATGTGTTTATTGATGATTAAATGTGGGTTATTGATGATTAAATGAGGGTTATTGATGATTAAATGTGTTTATTGATGATTAAATGAGGGTTATTGATGATTAAATGTGTTTATTGATGATTAAATGAGGGTTATTGATGATTAAATGTGTTTATTGATGATTAAATGTGTTTATTGATGATTAAATGAGGGTTATTGATGATTAAATGTGTTTATTGATGATTAAATGAGGGTTATTGATGATTAATTGAGGGCTATTGATGATTAAATGTGTTTATTGATGATTAAATGTGTTTATTGATGATTTTATATATTTATTGATGATTAAATGTCTTTATTGATGATTAAATGTGGTTATTGATGATTAAATGTGTTTATTGATGATTAAATGAGGGTTATTGATGATTAAATGTGTTTATTGATGATTAAATGTGGGCTATTGATGATTAAATGTCTTTATTGATGATTAAATGTCTTTATTGATGATTAAATGTGTTTATTGATGATTAAATGTGTTTATTGATGATTAAATGTGGGTTATCGATGATTAAATGAGGGTTATTGATGATTAAATGTGTTTATTGATGATTAAATGAGGGTT